>NW_022436965.1:4688402-4752184 GCF_009761245.1 Sapajus apella
CGGTGAGCCGAGATCGCGCCATTGCGCTCCAGCCTGGGTAACAAGAGTGAAACTCTGTCTCAAAAAAAAAAAAAAAAAAAAAAAATGCTTTCACCACATGTAAATCTTAACAGTATCTGATTATTTTTTATATAATGGCTAGACGCACATGTCTGTGTACTTACACAGCTTTGTAAATCAAATGAGATAATATGTCTCGAAATCCTTTTAAAAAGGTGAAAGCATTATACAAATGAAGAATTAGAGAGTGGCTTGTTGTTATGAATCTAAGTGGTTTGAAGAATCGAAGCCTATTGCTTTTATTGTGTTTTAACTATTTTTTAGTAATTTTTATAAATGCGAATCTCAGGATATTTCCCTTTCAAGGCCTAGTTTCTATAAAAGATTGATAATCTCTTTCTTAGTTTTCTTACATGATTAAGTCTTAGAAAGGTCACAAGATGTTAAAGATCCTGATATTTCTTAGGAGGATGATATGTCCTGTGCTTTGATTCTCCCATCCATGTTCTAACCAGGCCCAACCCTGCTTAGCTTCCAGGATCAGAAGATATGGGGTCTTCAGGGTGGTCTGACTGGAGACTGCTTCTGATTTCAGAAAGCAAACATCAGAACATTAGGAAAGATCTCTATAGAGGCATAATTATTATTATTTATTTATTTATTTGGGGACAGAGTCACACTCTGTTGCCCAGGCTGGAGTGCAGTGGTGCAGTCTTGGCTTACTGCAGCCTCTGCCCGTGTTCACGTGATTCTTGTGCCTCAACCTCCTGAGTAGCTGGGATTACAGGCATGCACCACTAGGTCCAGCTAATTTTTGTGTTTTTAGTAGATACAGTGGTTTGCCCTCTTGGCCAGGCTGATCTTGAACTCCTAACCTCAAATGATTCTCCCACCTTGGCCTCCCAAAGTGTTGGGATTACAGGCGTGAGCCACCATGCCTGGCTGGCATAATTTAATTGATATTCAATATAGTTCAGTTTTAATTTGATCAATGGAGAAGGAACACAGGAAGTTTGTAATCAAAGGAATGATTAAAATTGCAACTTTCCTTCTAAATGGGTCTGTGACCATGGACTATTTGTTTAGGTTATAACTTTTTTTGGCTACTTTGCCTAGGCATAATAAAAAGATCTACTTAGCAGTAGTGCTGAGCAGTTTCAGAAAAATGACTATGAATACAGCTTTTACGAGATCTGGGAGAAGAGAAAACTATAAGGATGAACCTAGAGATACATCAAATACCTTATTGTGGTATACTGTTTGTGTGTGTGTGTGTGTGTGTATGTGTATTCTGGATCAGTAAGTCTGGTCTGGAAAGCAGAAAATAATAGTAAAACAAAATAGAGAATTTTGGATTTTTTTTGCTTGAATAGTCCTCTTAAATAGAAGATTAGAATTAATTATAATGTATTTGCTCATTGAATTGCCAGCATATAGTAGAGATATGTTTTAGTGAAACACGGTTTCAAAATGATATTTTTTGGAAAAATTTCAAAAATTATATTCTTTCTAGTTAGCCTATGTTTAGAAGAGAAACTGTGTAAAGGAAAAGAGCCCATTTTGAGTGGAGATTGAGAGATAAGTGCGTTATCAAACATAATGCTTTTCTCTTTAAAGGCTCTCTTTAGAGTGATAAACAAGATAGGAATTGCAAATATTATTGTGATTTGCTAAATATACACGTTATATACTTTAAATGCTATTTTCTCTCTTGATTCTATCTTTTTAACTCCTTTTTCTTATTGCTAAGTACAGTTTGCTATTTCTTATGATAAATGCTAATCTAGAAAATGTTATTGAAAAATATAGGAATTATTAATTGCATATGACTTTTCCCATAAATGTTGGCTAGGATTATTGTGCATTTGATTTTTGAGACAGGACAGCATATTTAAAATTTTGGTCTAGAACACAATGAATTTTGAATATATTCATGAATTTGGAATGTGATATACAATGCAGTCTTTCTGCGCTTCTGTTTTTTTCATTTTTAAAATGTGTAAGATGACAGTTATGTAAAAACACTCATTTTTTAAGTGAATGTGTATGTATGTGTAAAATTCTTTTTATCCAGACAGTCAACTGAAGACAGTAACTGAGAAAAACAAAGAACTTGAAATTGCTCAGGATCGTAATATCGCCATTCAGGTGAGAGATATGCCTGTGAATAAGCTAATTGTAAACATGTTATTTGAGGAAACTTTCTGTTCTGATTCTTTATCAGTTATTAGTCAATGGGAAGATGTAACTGATATCCTGTTAGGAGAAGCTACCAACAAAAATATGTATATGTAAATTTTTTAATTGGATCTTATGTTTTATTGATAGATTGGACATTTCTTTTACTCAATAGAGATTATCTATTAAATGCTTACCGTATTCTGGGTATTATACCAAATGCTGTGATCCAGTTGAGGATTTGGGTGAATTCACATTGGTAATCATTTTCTTAGGGCAGTTTTATTTATAAGAATGACAGTTTGAATATGATTACAGGGATTACTGACCAGTTTGTTTAATTAAGTGGTCATACGCAGTTATTTTTTAACCAGATAGAACTTTATACTTTTGCCATTGCTTTTTTAAAATTTGCATTTTATTTGGTGTTAAAAGATAATTTCTTCAAATTTCTAAAAGGCAAAAAAAAATCTACCTCCAGAATCTGAATAGGAGCAAAAAAGCCTCACAATATACCTAGAAAGGCTTTGCAAGAAACATACTTAGGAAGAAAAATTCAGTACCCAAGAAAACTCAAATACTTTTCTGAAAACTATGAGAATATACCTTTATAAATGAAGATATTATGTATTTCTGGATGGAAATGCCTTCCAAATTAATGTGTTGGTAATACATTTTGAATCTTAACTCCAAGTCAAATAGCCAGAAACTTGTTAATGTAGGTCTAAAGATGATTGGGAAAATAACATAGTAATAGATGGGTTGCTCCTAAAAAGAAGAAATATCAATTTAAAAGTCTTTGCATAGCCACATATTCAAATATTTTATAAACCTATGGTTATTGAAACATTACAAGGCTGATATAAGAATCGGTACAGAGAATAAAAGGCAGTTCAGAAATAAAACCCAATACAGAGGATCTTAATCTTTTGGAAAGAAGGCAGAACTGTCACAAAATCTTTATAAATCTTATGAAAGCTGTGGATCTGTAGCCCAAGAAAATAGTGTACACACAGTCATGTAAAATTTTGCAGGAAGGTAAAAAACCTATGAAACAGCTTTAAAAAGTAATAAAATGTATTTAACTGCTTTGTGGCTGAAAAAAAGAAACCAAAAGCTTTTTCAGTAAGATCTAAACAAGACTGGGATGCCCACTCCCCACTTCTGTTCAGCATAGTACAAGAAGTACTAGCAAGAGCAATCAGACAAGAAAAGGAAATAAAATGCACCCAAGTTGGAAAGGAAGAAGTAAAATTATCTCTACTTAGAGATTGTATGAGTCTATATATAAAGAATCTCAGAGATTCCACAAAAACCTGCTAGAGCTAATAAATGAATTTATACAGTTGCAGGGTACAAATGAATATTCAAAAATCGAGCAGCATTTCTATACAAAAACAATGACTTAGCTGAAAAATCAAGAAAACAATTTCATTAGAGTACCATCAAAAAACCAAAAAACAACTTAGGAATGAATTTAACCTAGGAGGTGATAGACTTGTACTGAAAATGATATAACTGATGAAAGAAATTGAAAATGCAAATAATTGCAAAGATATCCTATATTCATAGATAGGAATTCATATTGCTAAAATGTCCATGCTATATAAAGCAATATACAGATTTAGCCTAATCCTGTCAGAGGGCATTCTTCACAGAAATAGGAAAAAAAAAAAAAAATTCTAAAATTTTGATGGAATCAGTTAAGAAATCCTGATTAACCAAAGCAATACTGAGCAAGAAAAACAAAGTTGGAGGCATCATACTTCATGATTTAGGCAACTACGATAAAACTATAGTAATCCAAATAGCCTGGTACTGACATAAAAACAGAAACATGGACCAGTGGAATAGAATAGAGAGCTCAGAAATAAATCCAAACATTTGATCAACCAGTTTCAACAAGGGTACCAAGAAGACACAATGGAGATGGGATCGTCTCCTCATTAATGGTGTTGGGAAAATGATTTCCACATGTGAAGAAATGAATGTTGGGTGCTTGTGTTACTTACATCATAACACCAAAATCAGCCCAAGATGGATAAAAGATTTGAATGGAAGACCTGAAGCCATAAAACTAAGAGAAGTGAACATAGGAGAAAGGTTCTTGACATTGGACTTGGTAATGATTTTTTTGGGTATCACATCAGTAGTTGAAGCTGCAAAAGGAAATAAGTGGAACTACATGAAACTAAAAAGCTTCTACATAGGAAACAAGAATATTAAAAGGCAACCTGCAGTTCTAGCATAGGTAGCTTGAGATTGGTATTTCTAACTCAGAAGCATATAAATTGCCCTTGTGTTGCTGGGAAGCAGTTTGACAAGTTTTTGGTGTTTGAGACAGAGTCTCGCTTTGCTGCCCAGGCTGGAGTGCAGTGGTGCACCTCTACCTCCTGGGCTCAAATGATTATCCCCCCTCAGCCTCCCAAGTAGGTGGGACCAAGGCGTGTGCCACCATGCCTGGCTATTTTTTCCTACTTGTAGAAACAGGGTTTCGCCATGTTGCCCATGCTGGTCTTGAACTCCTAGACTCTAATGATCTGCCCAGCTTGATCTTCCGAAGTGTTGTGATTACAGACATGAGCTACTGCACCCCACTGACAAAATATGTTAAAGATTTCAAGTAATTCAATTTTTAGGAATCTTTCTTGAAAAGTAATTTGAACTAGGTTGTAAATACAGTGATATTCTAAGTAATTAGAACATTTCTATGTGATTAAAAGGGACAGGAGAAAAAAATTCATAAGCCTTGTAAAAATGTTTTTAAAATCCAAAATTTAAATAGAAAAATTGGAATTATGGGTACTTTTTAACTTTCTGACGTATAAGTTATAAGAGAGCCAATCATTTAAACTGCAGCTGATATTAACTAAAGTGACAATTCTATGTTTACTTTCCTGTATTGCTCTACTTGCTTTTCTTATTTATTATTCCTTTATATGACAGAGCCAATTTACAAGAACAAAGGAAGAATTAGAAGCTGAGAAAAGAGACTTAATTAGAACCAATGAGAGACTATCTCAAGAACTTGAATACTTAACAGGTATGAAGAAGTGCTTTTAAAAGCTCTGTTGCTTTATTTTTCTTCTAATAGAACTAGGAGTTAATTATCAGTCCATTTCTGTTGCTGATTTTTTTTGTTATGGGCAAGTATAGAGTTCAGTGTAATGTCCTATTATTTTCCTACTCATTTATCTTTAAATCATTATCAGGTGTTTAAAGAAGTGTCTAGAAGGTACACAAATGAAAAACATCTCAAAGAAATGGTAATTTGGACCAAATTTTACATGCAAAATTTTTACTACAGTGCTATACATAATATCAAATTGGAAACAGTTTTGTTTGTTTGCAAAGGTTGAACTACTATTCTTCAATTTATATGGACATCCTTGCTATATAATAAGCATTCAATATAAGAACCTTTACTCAGCCTATATTTATAAACATACTGAAGGAGGCAGGAACATAAAATATATAAACATAAACTACAATATATAATACAGCTGATATAGTCAGGTGACCTTGACTCCGAAGCAGTTAATGTTAAGAAATTTCCTTTGGTTCTTTTTTTTGTGGCTTTTGAAAATTTTTATTTCTATAAAATAATTTTTAGATATTTGTGTTGTTATAATATTCCGTTAGTTAAGTATACTTTTCCAGTCTCACAAGAGTTGTTTCAAAATATTTGTTGAGTGTGTTGATCAACAACTGGTAGTTCATCCAGTCGTCTTCTGTTTATTTCTCTGATTAGCTCTTGGATTTCTCCAGGGTCCGTATCTTGAAGCCCTTCATCCCACCTTTTTTGCCATATCCACAATCTCTTTCATGATTTTGTTGATTGAGTCTGTTATAAATTTTGTGATTTCATGCACAACATCTGGACAGTTTTCTCCAACAGGAATTTACTATTTCAGACTTTATGGCTTTCATGACTTTTTCTGTAGCAACGATGGCCTCTTCAATTGTGTTATCCTTTCAAACTTTCGTGATATTTTCCCTGTTGGGGTTTGCATCCACAGTGTTAACTTTTTTTTTTTTTTTTTTTTTTTTTTAAAATAACGTAAGGTATCATCTCTAATGAGACATAAAGGTACTTATGATCTCTTGATCTAAAGGCTGTGAATTAGAGATGTTTGAGAGCAAGTAGACTTCTTTTACACCCTCCATATGGAACTTCTGGGTTCTGGGTAGCCAGGGACAGTGTCTAAAATCAAAAGAACTTTAAAGGTAGCTCCTTGACAGTGCGCGTGGCTCACGTCTGTAATCCCAGCACTTTGGGAGGCCGAGGCAGGCAGATCACCTGAGGTCAGGAGTTGGAGACCAGCCTGGCCAACATGGTGAAAACCCCATCTCTACTAAAGATATAAAACTTAGCTGGGTGTGGTGACGTGCACCTGTAATTCCAGCTACCCAGGAGGCTAAGGCATGAGAATTGCGTGAACCAGGGAGGCAGTGGTTACAGTGCTTGGGGTATAGACCAAGACTCTTTCTCAAAAAAAAAAGGCAGCCCCTTAACTGGCAAGATACTTTCTGACTTCAGGGACAAAGCATCAGTGGAACTAATTCAGAGAAAAAGTTCCCTGTTTTCCAGGTCTTCTTCTTGTGTAACAAAAAGATAACCGCTGGTATTTATCTTTTTCCTTTGGGCTCTGGGGTTAACAACCTTATGAATAAGGGCAGTTCTGATCATAAACCTGACTGCATTACGCAATACAGTAGAGTTAGCCTGTCCCTTCTTGCCCTGTATCCTGGTGCTCTCTTCCCTTTTTAACTAATAAATGTCTTTTGTGGCATTTTTTTCTAAAATAGGGCACTTCCATCTGCATTAAAAACCTGTGCAGGCATACAACCTTTCTCAATGATTTTCTTAACAGCGTCTGCTGTTTCTTGGTTGACAGAACCTGCTTCATGTGTTTTCTTGACTTTTTTTTAAGTCAAACCTCTTTGTAAAATTATCAGACCATCGTTTGCTGACATTAAATTATCCAGCTTTAGATCCATCACCTTCCTTTTACCTTAAGTTGTTGTATAATGACGTTGCTTTACCTCAAATCATATTAGAGTCTATGGGTATGTGATAGTAATCCTGCACCCCATAAAAGTTGCATTTTCAGTACGAGACAAGAAGGTATTTTGCAGAAATGCACTTCTAAAGAAGTTTGTTTGCTGTGGAGTAGCTGCATTGATGGCTTCACGTATTTTCTTTCTCTTTTTCTTTTTTTTTAACAATGGTCTTTATACAGGATTCATTTATCTTGAAATGGTGGGTAACCAAGCTGTAGTCCTCAATTGATGGTACATATCAAGCAATTCAGCTCTTTAAAATATTGTTATGACTTTTCTCTGCTTCTTAGAAGCACTTCCAATGTCACTGGTGGCCTTCTGATGGATCCCATGTTGTTATTCAAGGTTTATGTTATTGCACTAAACGCAATGACAAATATGCAAAAACTTCAAAAGATTACTGTTTTCTTCATTATGCAATTTACTGGAGAGATAGACTGCTCTGGTTAGAGTCACAGCATTCTAAACATACTCAAAACACTTGAGCTTAATGCAGTAGTATCAGGAAGTGATATGTATGCATAGCCAGTAGTATCAGGCTATGAAAGTATTATGGAAGTACAGTATGTCTTACAGTTAATTTTATGCAGTGATGGTTTAATAAAACATCTTTACATTTGTTTATAATTCTCTTAATTACATATGGGGTTGTGTCCTGTTTGTGTGCATAAGTTTTGATAAATTTTTTAAGTTTGTATCATAGATTTGTGCATATTTTAATGGAGTAAATGTTAAAATAGACTAGTATTTACATATATTTTATGCAATTATAGTAGCTTTTTCTTAGTTTGTTTCCTTTTCTGGGCTGCGTGGACTGGTCTGTGGTCTCTGAGTTTTTCAAGTTGTTGCCAAGTTTTTTGAAAAAAATTTCAAAATATTTATTGAAGAAAATATGAGTGGAAGTGAAGCTGCACAGTTCAAATCTGTGTTGTTCAAGGGCCAGCTGTGCTTACTTTGTATTAAAGGTTTATATTCCTAGAGATACATTTTGATATTTGGTTCCTCTGAGTGTTAATTAGTCATTATTTTTTAATTCTCTTTTCACCATTCTAGAGGATGTTAAACGTCTAAACGAAAAACTTAAAGAAAGCAATGCAACAAAGGGTGAGCTTCAGTTAAAATTGGATGAACTTCAAGCTTCTGATGTTTCTGTTAAGGCAAGTAACAGATGATTCCTAATGTATAAACTATATTTTTTAATTAAAACTCACCTAAATTAAGTTTCAAATATAGGCAATAAAGTAATTAGAAGCTGGATTTTTTGTTTTTAATGTCAAAAAATTAAGCATTAGGACAATTCTAATTCAACTGTTTAGCTTATTTGAAATTTAAGTTTGTTATAGTTCTTAATGTTTTCTAGTTAGGAATCTATGCAAGTACTTAATTTCTGTTTTAAAATAAAATTCTACTTGTGTCCCTTAGTTATAGAACAAATCTTTTGAATAACCATATGTCATCTTTAACTGTAGATGTTACTTTCTTGGATTTCTTTAGTTTCGAGAAAAACGCTTGGAACAAGAAAAGGAATTGCTACAAAATCAGAATACATGGCTGAATACAGAGTTGAAAACCAAAACTGATGAACTTTTGGCTCTTGGAAGAGAAAAAGGAAATGAGATTCTAGAGCTTAAATGTAATCTTGAAAATAAAAAAGAGGAGGTAAGTTAGCAAAATTGTATTTTCCTTCATGTTGGGTATAACTTACATTTCTGTGTCAGTTTATTAAATATGTATTCAATAGTGTGTACTTGATTAATTGTAAAAGTAGGGGTTAAATGTTAATAATACATTAACGTTTGGCATAGGAAATCAACCAATTGCATCTAAATAAAGAATTTAAGATAGTCTTTGTCAAATCAGGATAGTAACTGCTGTCTTATGATATGTCTTTCCTAAAATATGTGTTTAAGAAGTCGTGTGTGCCTAAAGAAGTGATGGTAAGCTATTATGAGCTAAATGTAAACGTGTTGTTCTGTAAGCAGTTATTCTTAATTTTCTTATTCATATTTTAATTGTTTTTTCAGCTGGAGAGGGGGAGTTACTCAGCTTTTCCTTAGCAGCATGAACCTGATATCAGAGTAATTTCAGTTAATATGACATCCTTTCCTCCAGCTCTGTTTTTTGTTTTTAGGTTTCTAGACTGGAAGAACAGATGAATGGCTTAAAAACATCAAATGAGCATCTTCAAAAGCATGTGGAGGATCTGTTGACCAAATTAAAAGAGGTATAGTGACCATTGAATTTTTTTTTTTTATAAAATATTAAAGCACTTATGAAGCTGTTACTTCACAAAATGATGTCATGTTTTAATCTCTTTGGCCCCATAAAATGGTGACAGTACTACTTCCATGTGATGTATCTAGTCTGTAATAGAATCAGAAATAGCAATTATATGTTATATCCAAAATACTATCCAAAAAATGAATGTGGGTTAATTTTATTATTGTTTAATTATTCTACTTTAAATTTAAAATATCATTAATGTTTTATCCTTAATTTATCTTGGTCATGAAGACTGATTTGAATTTGAGTGTTTCAGTTTTTATCTCTTACTTTACAAAATGGAATTTTTCATCTTGGCATTTGATAAGCATTCTAGATTTAGTTGAAAGTAGACAGCTATAATTGGGTTATCTTTTTCAGGCCAAGGAGCAACAAGCCAGTATGGAAGAGAAATTCCATAACGAATTAAATGCACACATAAAACTTTCTAACTTGTACAAGGTAAGTATGCCACCACACATGTGAGTATCTAAATGTTGCATTGTTGACTTAGGTAACTTTTTAAGATTAACTTTTAGAGTGCCGCTGATGACTCAGAAGCAAAGAGCAATGAACTAACCCGGGCAGTGGATGAACTACACAAACTTTTGAAAGAAGCTGGTGAAGGTAAATGCTTTCAGTTATGGGAACGTTATTTTTGTTATTACATAGAAAACATTCCTTTTCTTTTTACCCTTGTTTTGTATAGATTATTGGATTTAGGTGTTAGACTTTATTTGGGATGGAATTAGGTACAGAAGAAAGAACTTTGAATTAGGAAATTTGGAATTATATCTTCAGCAAATGTAGCTTTATGTATTTTTGAAAATATAGACAGCAGGGGATTTTTTGCTTGTTGTTTTTCATCTAATAATCTTGTATAATTTCCTGATTTCTAATGAGAAAATTTTCGTTTTTGAAACATTTAGTCTGATTAAGTATGTTTGAATACTCTTTTACTTCATAAATAAGACATCCTCTTTACCATTTGCATTTTGGAAAGTCTTTTATTTCCTTAAATTTTTGCTTTTTTCAATGTAAGATATTTATGGTCTTTTCCAGTAATGCCCTTTACTTAGAATTAAAGATCGAAATTGAAGTCAAAGCTAGACCTAGAACCACTTTTTACCCTTTGAGTTTCCTTATTTTCCTTGTGGGTAAGAGACATCAAAAGGAGAAATACTCACCAGCCAAAACAATTCCAAAATTATAAGTAAAGCAAGAACTTTCAATAGATTCTGTCACGTGTAGCTTCTCTAGAAATGTAGTATTGTCTGCTGAGGTGAGAAGTGACTGATCTGGTGCATTTTGTAAACTAAAATTTTAACTATATGTTTAAATATTTGATCTTTAAAATTGTTTTTAGCCAACAAAGCAATACAAGATCATCTTCTAGAGGTGGAGGAATCTAAAGATCAAATGGAAAAAGAAATGCTTGAGAAAATAGGGAAATTGGAGAAGGAATTAGAGAATGCAAATGACCTTCTTTCTGCCACAAAACGTAAAGGTATGGCTGATAGATGGTTGTTAGTGGCTTGAAATACGATAGCTTTCCTACATGAAAGTCATTTAATTTCACTAATAGTATTTCTGTGTCATGCTGTGATGCAGGGAACTCCATCAAGTTACATTGTTAGAATTTGTTTTAAAATTAATGGTCTATCTGTATCTTTACCGCACTAGGTATCTAAGTACTATTTGATCACACACTATTTTGTAAATTCCCAGATGATTGCATGATTTTTAGAATTAGATATGTTACATGACTTGTTGATGTCATAGGTTAAAAATGTTTATAGCAATCACTATATAATGTACAGAACATGTTACTTATCTTGAAAAACTTATTAATGGTTTCTAGTTTGGAATTTGACAAAATTATACTGGATTATATGTTTTGACACAGGAGCCATATTATCTGAAGAAGAACTTGCAGCCATGTCTCCTACTGCAGCAGCTGTAGCTAAGATAGTGAAACCTGGGATGAAATTAACGGAGGTAAGAATGATATTAAATCTTGTTATTTTCCTTCAGCAAAGGCATACAAATCTCTCTGAAATTTAATTGTCTCAAAAATTGTTTTGAAAATCATCTTACAATTAATGGATTATTCTAGGAAAGTCTTTCTGTAGTTCCTAGTTCTGTGTGTCTAACATATAGTAAACATTTCTGTGTTGTGTAAGTGTTAAAGAATGTTTATTATGAAATTAGATAGACTACATATTTGTGTTGTTACGGTTAGATTTCTAACAACCCTTCTACTTTCAGCTCTATAATGCTTATGTGGAAACTCAGGATCAGTTGCTTTTGGAGAAACTGGAGAACAAAAGAATTAATAAGTACCTAGATGAAATAGTGAAAGAAGTGGAAGCCAAAGCACCAATTTTGAAACGCCAGCGTGAAGAATATGAACGAGCACAGAAGGCTGTAGCAAGTTTATCTGTTAAGCTTGAGCAAGCTATGAAGGTTGGTTCCATTCCTAAAATTTAGCTGTGGTAACAATACAAATGAGAAATGATTTACTAGGTATTTTTTTATTAGGTGATTGGGTCAAAAAAATCTAAATATGATTTTCAGTAAATAAATTTTGAAACTTCTCATTACATTATTAAACACTGCTAACCACAAAATGTTCTACCTTTATTTAACAGTTTTTATTTATTTCACAATTGGTATTTAAAATTGCGAAAGCATTTTAACATTTTTTTAATGCATTTGATATGTTTTCCTTAGGATTCTCAACAAGAAAATAATAGCCAAATCTCCTTATACATCTCTTCAAATTAATTTCTCTGTGTAATAAAACTCTCCTATTTAGTGTAATAATTCTTTATCAGACAGTTGCAAGATCCTGCCTAGAAATAATGATATTGTTTGACCATATGTAGAGCTCCTTTTTTCTACCATTTCACAATTTGCCATATCTTTATATACATTATTTTGTTATTGCTTCTTTGCTTATTAAAAGTGTTAAGGAAATTTATAAAGATTTTTTCCTCTTTTTAAGAGATACTGATTGAAAAAGTTTATATTCTGAATGTTTTGCTTTATATACAACTATTAACATTACTGAGGGAAATTGTCAGGATTTCTTGAACAAGTTTAATGGAGGAAATTCAGCTAAATGAATTTACTCTTTTAAACTGATAAATTGTTTAACTTTTTTTGGAGAAGAATATAAATATATCCCTATTCGAAAGTTAAATCTCTGTTGCTGTTATAATTAGAAGTCAGCTTAAATGCAGGTACCTTATTATATTGACTGGTCTTTTTCTTCTTCATCAAATGAAGTCTAGCAGTCTCTCCTGATTGGGAATATTGGCTTTTTTACTGGCAGTGTAGCTTGCAAAGAGAGCCCTTGGGTCAATTAGATCTTTCTTGAATTTTTCTTTCTGTTGAAATTGAGGGTTTTACCTGAAGCTTTTTATTGTCTGAATAAGAAATGATGTGTTGAAATTTATACAAAACTTATTGTTTAGTGGTTACTATATTATGTAGAATTTTTTTCAGTGTATATGTTGATTACTGGTGGTATTTGAATATCATGTATTTTTAATATTTGTATAAATTCTAGAAGGAAGTACAAAATTTTCACTTGAATTTACATTTTAAAGGAGATTCAGCGATTGCAGGAGGACACTGATAAAGCCAACAAACATTCATCTGTACTTGAGAGAGACAATCAAAGAATGGAAATACAAATAAAAGATCTTTCACAACAGGTTAGAATTTTTTTTGTCTTCCTACTTTTTAAAACCTGACCATCCAGTAATCTTTGTATCTGTTTGAAGGTATCTAAGACAGAGCTACAAGGTATGAAATTCTAATTAATTCAGAATAGTACTCGAGCAGAGTTGTAGCTTCATTATTTCTTTTCATAGCCCCTCCCTTTTTTCAAATTTTTGATAAATTTTTAAATTATACTTGTTGGTTGTAATAAACAAAGAAGTAATTCAAAGATAAATAAAAGTGTTCACCAACTTCTAACGCTGTAACCTCTCAAGTCCCAGAGTGTAGCCTACGTTAATGGACTGTTGTGTATTTTTTCACATCCATCTCTTTATATGTATATATATGAGCATATGTAAACATATATAAGGATTGTTTGATTTTACTGAAATAAAATTGGACTGTATACATTACCACTTTTTAATGTGCACGTCAATAAATTTAATGTGTCATTCATATATTTTATCCTAATTTTTATATGTGTGTGTACATATGCACAACACACAAATGTAAAAATTTCACGTGAATGGCATTATATATATGCTTTTTGTTTAAATGTCTATTTTTCATGCTCTGCCCTATCATATAATACATACAAAAGCACACACAAGTATTTATCTCTGGGTTTTATTTCATCATTGTTTTACAAAAAAAATGAAGCCATGTTTGGGAATTGTAATTTGGCTACCCTTTAATACGTAATAGCCTTCATTACATACTTAAAAGTAATTTTATTCTATTAAAATTTGATGGCTTAGATTTTAATATCTAAGGATGCTTTGTTTTTAAAGATAATTTGAGGTAGTACCAGTTGAAGATTTTTTTAAGTAATGTGTTAGTTGAAAACCTTTAGTTCTAAACATTTCCAGAATTAAAACTAACACTGTTTTATAACATATTAAAACTTTGTTTTTAGATTAGAGTGCTTTTGATGGAACTTGAAGAAGCAAGAGGTAACCATGTAATTCGTGACGAGGAAGTAAGTTCTGCTGATATAAGTAGTTCATCTGAGGTAATATCACAGCATCTAGTATCTTATAGAAATATTGAAGAGCTTCAACAACAAAATCAACGTCTTTTGGTGGCCCTTAGAGAGCTTGGGGAAACCAGAGAAAGAGAAGAACAAGAAACAACTTCATCCAAGTAAGCAGTTGAATACCTCAGCTTGTCCGATAAACGTTTATAAAAACCTCAGCTGAACTCAGTGTCTCATGCCTGTAATCCCAACATTTTGGGAGGCCTAAATGGGGGATCATTTTAGCCCAGAAGATTGAGACCAGCCTGGATGGGTGACGTAGTGAAACCCTGCCTCTCCAAAAAAAGTAAAAAATTAGCTGGATATGGTGGCACTTGCCTGTAGTCCCAGCTACTCAGGAGGCAAGCTGAGGTGGGAGGATGACTTGAGCCCAGGAGGTTGAGGCTGCAGTGAGGCATGATCATGCACTGCACTCTACGTGGACGACAGAGCTAGACTCTGTTCCCTGCCAAAAAAAATCTGTATGTCCCTAACAGTGCTAGATACCTGGGATATAGTGATTTAGGGAGGAAAGAATTGAGCAACAATACCAAAACAAAAAATTTCTGCTCAAAAACCTCAGTTAATGGGTAAGACAGAGATAATAAATAGATAATAAAATTGATAGGAAAGTTGACAATTTCCATTCAATGTGATTAGCGCATCTGTAGGAGCATAGAGGTAGAGAACCTGTCCTAGATTTCAGGGAGCAGACCGCCTTCATGGAAAACCTATGTAAGAATCAGAGATTTTTTTCAAAAACACGTATAATGCTAGAAGAGGAAGAATGGCTAAGAAAGCAAGTAGACTAGAGTTTGGAGTGTGTGGAACTGATTTAATTTTTACAAACGAATTTTTCTGATTGCATTGGTAAGTACCTGAGTCCTGTGTAGTGGGGATTTAAAAAGTGGTTCATAAAATATTTAGCAGAAGAAAAAAGGATGAGAGTGACAAAAATGGTGTGTTTAATGGAAGACAAAGATGCTTCGTTAATTGTAGTAGAAATTACAATCTGCTAACTCTCAGTTCAGTCCTGTGAAATAGGCTGACTCTTTCTACAGAATCACTGAGCTTCAGCTTAAACTTGAGAATGCCCTCACCGAACTAGAACAACTCCGCAAATCACGACAGCATCAAATGCAGCTTGTTGATTCCATAGTTCGTCAGCGTGATATGTACCGTATTTTATTGTCACAAACAACAGGAGTTGCCATTCCATTACAAGGTAGGTTGTTGTAAGTTACTTTAAGGAATAATTTGGAAATGTATATTAAGGGATTCATTTTGCAATATAAGCATTAGCCAACCTAATGATGGTGGCTTCAAATTTGACTACCATACGTGATGCTTATAACATTCCATCAACTGTAAAACATACCATTATTGTATGTATCACTAAGAAGAAATGCTTTGTATTGTTGAAAAACATGCATCTTAGAATCAGTGAACTACAGTATTTATTTTGGTTATGTTTTAATAACCAAAAGAAATAATATGTTTTAATAATCAAAACATAATTATGGATTATGTTTTAATCCATAAATACTGAATTATCTCTAATAATAATCAAAAACAATCTTAATACCTTGTTTAGTGGATTCCTTATTTAAAAACTTCTATAATCTTATTTCAACAAGTGTAGCTTGTTTATTTAGTAATAATGTATTGCAAAGAAGTATTAGATTTAAACTGATTTATGAAAGCCAACAAAACATTTTCTTAGTCTTTTTACTTTCCTGAAGCTTCAGGCTTAGATGATATTTCTCTTGCATCAACCCCAAAACGTCCAAGTACATCACAGACTGTTTCCACTCCTGCTCCAGTACCTGTTATTGAATCAACAGAGGCCATAGAGGCTAAGGCTGCCCTGAAACAGGTAAAGATCACACCTTTGTCCTGGATTACATTTTTAGAGAACACAGTGTGTCATAATCTCATAATCTCCAATATTTAGTTGCAGGAAATTTTTGAGAACTACAAAAAAGAAAAAGCAGAAAATGAAAAAATACAAAATGAACAGCTTGAGAAACTTCAAGAGCAAGTTACAGATTTGCGATCACAAAATACCAAAATTTCTACCCAGCTAGACTTTGCTTCTAAACGGTAAGTTTTCTTTTGTTTAAAATTAATTAAGTCTAAACATTATTCTTTACAGTTCAAATCATTTAAATTCAAGAGCTAATTTGCAATAGTGTTGCTTTTTTTGCAAACCATGTTCCAGAATGAGAATCTCTAATAGTTCATTTTTTTATATTGATTAATGATTCTCTGGGCAGTGCTAAGGGTTTAGCTTGTTTAGTAAGTAGAGGCTGGGCGCAGTGGCTCACGCCTGTAATCCCAACACTTTGGGAGGCTGAGGCAGGTGGATCATTTGAGGTCAGGAATTTGAGACCAGCCCTAACATGGTGAAACCCCGTCTCTACTAAAAACACAAAAATTGGCTGAGCAGTCGTGGTGTGCGCTGGTAATCCCAGCTACTTGGGAGGCTCAGGCAGGAGAATCACTTGAGCCTGGGAAGCAGAAGTTTGGTGAGGCGAGATTAGACTACTGCACTCCAGTCTGGGTGAAAGAGTTAGACCGTGTCTCAAAAAAATAGTAAGTTGAAGTTCATGTGGGGAATGTTGGTAGTTTTCTTTCCTGAGACTGAAGGACTTGTTTCTGTAGGACTTAGTTCTTTTATAAGTGCACCAGACGATGAGAGAAATGGGAGCAAATTTTGCTCCACCTTTTCTAGGTAGAAGAGAAGCGAGTACTATGTAATTTTAGGAAAATTAATTTTCTTGATTATATCCAAAGAAATAAATATTTCATGGTTATTTGTTACTAGATTCATTGAATGCTTGTTTGTTTATCTTGTTAGGGCAACATTTATTTTTACATAGTACATGATAAAACTTTTTCTGTTTTATAGCAGGCAGGATATATTGCAGGCTGTTAGCCCTATTCATCTAATAGTTCAGCACCCCCAGTTAAAGCACTTTGATACCTCTAGACAGCCATTATCTAAGCTTTCAAGCACACAAGAAAATAAAATTATAGAAGAAAAAAGGATTAGCAAAAATCCATCACTAACCCTGTATGCTATCTTAATTTTTATACTGCACTATAGTGGATGTCTGGTGTTATCAACATTGTATTGGCATTATTTTCAATGTAATTGGTTTTTTAAAAATAAGGTTAAAAAGTTACTTAGCATGAAATACTTTGCTTATTTAGAACTTGAACCACTAAATTTGGAATTGAGAAAAAAGAGTGAAGGTTTTGCCTTATTACACAAACCACTTTTTCATAAATCATAAAATTAGCCCCTTTCCCATTTAGGAAAAAAAAGTGCAGCTTCCTGCCGGTGTTCATTTAATTTTACATAAACATGCTGTTTGAAGTTGAGGCAAATGTGACTGATTTTCAGTGTGAAAATAAAATATAAAAACTGTTCTTGGAGTTGTTTCTAAACAGAACTTAATGTAACAGAAAAGGGTATGATGTTACATTACGATTAGAGACAGCGTTCTTAGGACAGTCGGGGAAATGAGTTAAGCTGTTGTGAAATATTTTCAAGGAATTAAGCTAGGATATCATTTCAGTTGCTTATAGAATTTTTTTTTATACAAGTTATGAAATGCTGCAAGATAATGTTGAAGGATATCGTCGAGAAATAACATCTCTTCAGGAGAGAAATCAGAAGCTCACTGCAACGACTCAAAAGCAAGAACAGATTATCAATACAATGACTCAGGATTTGAGAGGAGCAAATGAGAAGCTAGCTGTCGCAGAAGTGAGTCCAATATCCTTTATCTGACTTCTATTATGAATTGCATTTGACATTTCCTTTGTTTTTACTTTGAATTTTACTCACTGATATGACTTAAGTATTTAAGAAATTTGTGGATTAAACCAAGTAATTAATACATAGTTTGCAAATAGCCAGTATGTGTTAGTGGGGTGATTGTTTCTATTAAGATAGAAGAGGGAAAGGTATTTGTTTTTCTGCTGGACTAAGATGTACTCGTAAGTCTTTCATTTCAAAATGAATTTGTAGGTTAGTGTTTGTCTGATTATAACAGAGACAAATGAGTGTATTTTATTCATTCTTGCTCATCTGTAATAAAAGGCATATAAAATTACATTGCATTGAATTTATATTTCTGAATTTTAACTTGAAGATAGATGTCCCTGTGAAATTAACCGTATTTCCAACTGAGTAGTTCTGTGATGATAAATTTTTTATACAGGTTTTTTTAATTCAATTATCTCTTCTGTCTTTGATCATTACTTATAAGCTAAGTATAGTTGTCTGTCATTTTACCTGTGTGTAACAAACTCAGGAGCTAGTATATAATTTGCCTGTGTTGGGACAATCATGAGCAATGGGTTGCTTAGGACTTGAACCCATGTCTTATCATTCTCTTATAGGCTATATTCTTTATTTTTATCTTGCTCCAATTCCATCGTGAGGAGTGGACAGCAGCACTTTTTCAAACTTGTAGAGTGAATTTTATGTTTGATAATTTATATGAATCACGTGTATAAATAAGTACTTGGAGACTATTGGTTTTCAAAACACTCTCCCTGGTCCGCTCAATACTCAGAGTATACTCTTGGGGTTGAGGGAGGGAGAAACTTGAAATAGATAACTCATCACTTTCAAACAGGTACTTAAAAAACCAGATGGATTCCAAAACTCACATAATTTAGTAGTACTCAGGTACGACTATAGCAGTCATGCAATTCTGCTTTCTTATTCATGCATATTAAATTTTTCTTGCTGTTATTTTTTTAAAGTCTGGATTGTTAGAACAAGGAACCATAAGTATTTGTAGTTATTGAAAGATTTTTTTCATTGATTATTCCCAGTAATTTTTGCTTCATATTTTAGCACATGAAACTAAGTTTCGTATTTCCTTATACAATGGGGAGGTACCGTCTCTAAGTAGCATTAAAAATATGTAGTGATGTATGAATCATTTTAATTTTATAATCTTAATACATTCGACACCATGATTTTCAGCATTTTTTATTTCACTTGTACTTATGTTAAGGTAAGAGCAGAAAATTTGAAGAAGGAAAAGGAAATGCTTAAATTGTCCGAAGTTCGTCTTTCTCAGCAGAGAGAGTCTTTGTTAGCTGAACAAAGGGGACAAAACTTGCTGCTTACTAATCTGCAAACAATTCAGGTAACCAAATAAAAAGCATATGTAGAAAAAATTTATAAAAGTTATATTTAGATAATTTTATTTTTGTATCCTCTCAATTACCTTAATTAGAAAATTTGTCCATCACTTTTGTCATCCATTATGATCATAGAATTTTGGAGTTTATTAAGACATTTCAACATTTTAAGTAAAACATTGAAAGAGAATTGATTGAAACCATATATTGATATGTTTGGTCTTCAGGCTGTATTTACAGTGTCCTGTGCAGTTTTACCATTTATAAGATTAATTCTTTGGCTTATATTTTCTTTAAAAATTTGGGAAATCTTGATGATTATAATATATTCCATCTCTTTACCGTATAATAGATATTTTAATATGAAAAACACCAGAATACTTTCTTGGTAAATACTTTAGATTTTAATTTCTTCATTTAGAAATGGGTCATAATACAATAATTCTCTCTTGCCTTCAATTTTTATTTTTTTTATATTGCCTTTTTCTTAAACATAAGCACAAATCTTTTATTTTAGGGAATACTGGAGCGATCTGAAACAGAAACCAAACAAAGGCTTAGTAGCCAGATAGAAAAATTGGAACATGAGATCTCTCACCTAAAGAAGAAGTTGGAAAATGAGGTGGAACAAAGGCATACACTTACAAGAAATCTAGATGTGAGTCTATCAGAGTTCTGAATTTCTGTCATGTGTTTATATTCTGTAATTAATCTGGTGTGTGGACAGTCTGCCATCCAAGATGAAGCATGATTTTAAAAAACTTTCTTACTAAGTTTTTCTTGCCTCATTCTATACCCAGTAATTTTTTCACTAGGTGCCATGTATTGTGAGTTTTACTGTGTTGGGTGCTGAATATTTTTGTATTCCTTTAAATCTTTTTGAGCTTTATTCTGAGACATAGCAAAGTTAATTTAAAATGGTTTTGATTCTTTCGACTTTTGCCTTTTATGATGTATTAGGTGGGCCCCGAGCAGTGTGCTTTCCAGGACTGGTTATTCCCCACTACTGAGGCAAGACTTTCTCGAGTACTGGTCCCAGTGTCCAATGCAATTATGGGCTTTTTTAGTCTGGCTTCTGGGAACAGACATTATTCTTGACTTTCTTTGAGTGCCAGGTATTCTTTACTCTGATTCCTTTGGACAGTTCTTCTCCTGTCTAGGGTAAGCTCCTTACATATGTGCAGTGATCACTACTCAGGTGAATATTTAAGGAGGACCCTCTGTAGAGCTCCAGGGTAATGTGTGCGCAACTCTCCTCTCTTGTATTCTGTCTTACAAATTTGAGCTGTTTTAGTCTCCTGGACTCTCAGAGCTACGTTCTTATTCACAGAGTCTCCCTCCTGGCCTCTGCCTCATTTCCCCTGCCTTGTGTCATAGCCTGGAAACTTAAAACAGTAAACCAGGGCAATCTAAGGTTCACTTCCATCTCAGGGATCTAGTTGTTTCATGAGTTTTGTCTGGGTTTTTTTTTTTTTTTTTTTTTTTTTCTGTTTCAGGTATGAAGTTATAAATCTGTTTTCTGTTACTCTCTCTTGGCCAAGTTCCAAAGGTCTATAAAGATATTTAGGAACCTCAAGAGAGTGTTACAAAGGTTAATGTATTTTGTAGGTTCAGCTTTTAGATGCAAAGAGACAACTGGATGCAGAGACAAATCTTCATCTTAACACGAAAGAACTGTTAAAAAATGCACAAAAGGAGATTGTTACATTGAAACAGCACCTCAGTAATATGGAAGTCCAACTTGCATCTCAGTCTTCACAGAGAACTGGTAAAGGTAAATAAATAAGTAAACCAATGTAATTGGAAATGAGTAAGTTGTTCTTTAGGTTTGTAATATATCCAGTAAGTAAATAGCCTTATTATTTGTGAATGCTAATAAAATGAAAACAAACAAACAAAGAACAACCCTTTATATAGTGGTGCTCAGTTTTGGGCTTAAACTAATAAATTTGCAGCCTTAAAAGATTTAGAATAATTCTGCTTGGCATTGATCATGCTACACACCCAGTTTTCTATTTTTTGACACTATTTATTGATACTTTAAAAACTGTTCTTTCTAAAGAGGGTTTTTCGATTTTTTAACCCATGCCCCTTTGAAACGAGGTTACTTACCAAAACTACAAGGATAAGGTTCTCTTAAAGAAATAGTTGATTTGTAGTCTCATGTAAAGCAGTATTCACAATTTTTGCTTGTTGGTAGCCTCAGGTCAAAGATTTGTTTCATTAGATTTTATTTCCCTTTTCAAATACGCCATTTGAAATTCAAAGCCTTTGTGTCTTGATAATCTTTTTATATGGTTTTATTTCTAAATAGAAGGGAAATAGACTTTCACATTTACACAGTTTTTTCAAACAATTGGGCAAAAGCAATACACATTCAGTAGAAACTACTTCAGTATAGTATTTGTTTAGTAAATTACATGAGATATTTAACACTTCATTATAAAATAGGTTTTGTGTTGGATGATTTTGCCCAAGTATATATAGGCTAATGTAAGTGTTCTGAGCACATTTAAGGTAGTCTAGGCTAAGCTATAAGCTAAACTATGGTGTTCAGTGAGTTAGGAGCATTAAATGCATTTTCAAAACATGATAGTTTCAAATCATGATGAGTTTATCAGGATGTGACCTCATTGTGAATAGTGAAGCATCTCTCTATATATGTGCCTATGTACAGACACATAAATATCTGATCCATATAAATAATAGGTATATAATTATCTAGTAGTCCTTTCTTGTTAATATCGTGATAAAACATTCTTTCCAACTTGTAGTTTTCTGCCTATTTTATGTACTTCAGATAAAAATTGGGCCAAATTTTAGATTTAAGATTTATTGTTTTAGTATAAATAATGTTTAATAAATTAAGAATTCTGTCATTTCTTTATATAGCTATCTCAGTTCAATGGAAATATTTGGTGGTTCTCTTCTGAATATTCTTTTCTTAATTTTTGTAACAGCAGATTTCAAATATTAATAATTGAATTTTTCATTTTTGAGAAGTAACATAACAAAGTACCGTTTTTACTTTGGTATTCGGCAAGGATTGAAATATACTTTCTAAATGGTTAAATATATCTATATTTGAACCTTAATGCTAATTTCATAAACTCTTTATAATAGTCATCTCAAATACTATTAAAAATGTTAATTTTAACAGAGTTTTTGTATCTTTTAGGTCAGCCTAACAACAAAGAAGATGTGGATGATCTTGTGAGTCAACTAAGACAGGCGGAAGAGCAGGTGAATGACTTAAAGGAGAGACTCAAAACAAGTACTAGTAATGTGGAACAATATCGAGCAATGGTTACCAGTTTAGAAGAATCCCTGAACAAGGAAAAACAGGTATGTATAATTCTGAATTCACAATTCAATCTGAACAGATTTGTTAACTCTGTTTTTATTAATTAGAGGACTACTTTGTAAGGCACTGGTATGAATTAGACCGACGTCATTGCTTTTAACCTCATGAAAATACCTGAGTCTCATAAGCCAGATAAAACAAAAGCACAAAAAATTCATGAAGCAAGGAAGTTATACTTGCTGTAGGAAAGGTGTACATATCAAATGTTGAGGAGAATGAGAGGTAGGGAATGTTATTTGTCTCCTGGGTATGCATGGCTTCGCAAAACAGATGGCATTTGTGCAGATAGAGCCTTGAATGAAGGTATATGCATAGGCAAATATAGTAGAAAGGTTTTTTTATGTACTAGCAAACCCCAGCCATGGTAGCAAGGCTTCAGAAGATGACAATTTGTAAAGTGAATAGTGAGGGGATACGGTTACAAATGTAGTTGAGAACGAAATGTGAAAGATTTTGAATATCATGTTAAATTATGTTCTGTAGGTTTATTAAGAGCTACTGATTTTTTTTAACGTTACAATTAGTTTTTTTTTTTTTTTTTTTTTTTGGTTAGAAAATTAATGTGGTGGTCGGGCACAATGGCTTACACCTGTAATCCCAGAACTTTGGGAGGCTGAGGCAAATGGATCATGAGGTCAGGAGATTGAGACCATCCTGGCCTACATGGTGAAACCCTGTGTCTACTAAAAATATAAAAATTAGCTGGGCGTGGTGGCATACGCCTGTAGTCACAGCTACTCGGGAGGCTGAGACAGGAGGATTGATTGAACCTGGGAGGCGGAGGTTACAGTGAGCCAAGATTGTGCCACTATCCAGCCTGGTGACAGAGCGAGACGCCGACTCAAAAAAAAAAAATTAATGTGGTATATTGGAAGGTACATAGTTCATTTTGAAGACTGTAGCAGTAGTCTAGGGCTGCAATTTTAAAAGATCCTTTTGTGGTTGACGTCACTGTAAGAAATCGAAATATGTGAGGAAAATACCTTTCAGTTGTAGAATAGTTGGATTTGGCAAGTAGATATGATGATTGAGGGAGAAATGAGAGATTGGAAATTTCATTTCATAAGAGAAAAATGGCCAGTAGCCAAGTTAAGGCTAAGGTAAATACTTGTAGATTTATATGGTGTTTTTGCTTATTGTTGAATCTTCTAATCACCTTTGATGGATTCTTTTTCTAATATAAAGCAAGCATTAATTTTACTACTTTGCAAACTAGTTTTAATTTGGAGAAAGTAATTGTATGCTTTTAAACGTATATAATTTTCATATCCTACTGTTTGTAATATGGCGAAGGTAACAGAAGAAGTACGTAAGAATATTGAAGTTCGTTTAAAAGAGTCAGCTGAGTTTCAGACACAATTGGAAAAGAAGTTGATGGAAGTAGAGAAGGAGAAACAGGAACTTCAGGATGATAAGAGAAGAGCCATAGAGAGCATGGAACAACAGGTAAATAGGTTATTAACCATATTAAGGTTTTTTTGGTAAGGATTGGTTTATTTTAACTAGGTTGCCATTTAGTTCATCTCAACAGAAATTTATTGAACACATAGGTGAAATCAGTTTTGTTTTACTTTTTTCTATACATCTATATACATTTCTCCTTGAAATTTTTAGACTACTTTACAGAAATGGGTATCAGTGGTTCTTTTGTTGTTGTTTGTTTGTTTGTTTTTCTATTGTCACAGGAAAGATCAGTGGTTCTTTTTAAAGGCCCCTACCTGAGACTTGACTTTTGCAAACATTAGTTAGGGAATGGATATAAAGTTGCAAAACTGATTATGTCAGCGTGTATTTTAAATTTAGCAGCAGTTTTTTGGGCTAATTGGATCTTTAAAAATGAGACTTCAATATAGCAATATAATACAGTATTTTCTCAGTAAGTTTGAATTAACTTTGTTTTTAATCTTCTTCTTTCTACGTAGTTATCTGAATTGAAGAAAACACTTTCTAGTGTTCAGAATGAAGTACAAGAAGCCCTTCAGAGAGCAAGCACAGCTTTAAGTAATGAGCAGCAAGCCAGACGTGACTGTCAGGAACAAGTAAGTTTTGCTCTTACAGCCAGTTATTGAGAAATAAGCTTTGATCCTAGAGAATGATTCTTGAAGTATATTTATGCACTGTGAGAACTGGTGGACCTTGCAAAAGTTCCAGATTATTTCCACTTTTGTGGAACTTAGGCAAGACAAACTGAAAAGTATTGATGAAGGCTAAAAATAAATAATGCAGTGTTCATTAACAAAGCAGTCTTGGCAAGTTGAAAAAAATAAAAATAGGAGTAGGAAACTAAAATTTGTACTTGCTCCCATTTGGGAAAATTATTTTACCATTGTCCTTCACTAGATCTGGTTATAAAATTACAGATACAATTGAATAGCGACAACCTTTTCTTAAAACAGGAACCTCTTGATAACATTTTTAATGCATTACTAAGTTTGCACAGATATCTCTGTACTGCTTTTTATAAAATGTTAAACGTTATTTTGAGTTTATATACGTACATGCACACACATGTTGAAGGTTTTTATAATTTTTTATGAACAAGAAATGATAACTCAGGAGTGGGAGTTAACCAAAATGGTAGGATGGAATAGGACTACATGTGAGGATATTGGTAATGTTCTTATTTTAAGTTGGGTGGTATGTTAATAGCTATTCATTTGGTTACTGTTTTTTATTGCTTATATATGCATAACATGTATATCAGTATTTTAAAGTGTAATAGAGTGAAGAAATGCTTCAAAGTAAATTTCATGGAAATCAATTGATCTATAATTTAGTATTTACATAGCTGAGTTATGTGTAGCTTCTTATATCAAAAAGTTTGTCCAAATTGCTAGTCTTCTAAGTTTCACTTCTGATAGTTTTGTAATATTTCATTAAGTAGCTAAAGCATTAACTTTTAATTATGTTCTACATTTAGATTATCTTATTATTTAAAAAGTCCAATGTGTATCTTTTTCAAAAGTGCTAACTAGCTTTATGGATTTTTAATCCTTGGTATCAATTGGGGAATAATTTCTTATAGGCTAAAATAGCTGTGGAAGCTCAGAATAAGTATGAGAGAGAATTGATGCTGCATGCTGCTGATGTTGAAGCTCTACAAGCTGCGAAGGAACAGGTTTCAAAAATGGCCTCAGTGCGTCAGCATTTGGAAGAGACAACCCGGAAGGCAGAATCACAGTTATTGGAGTGCAAAGCGTCTTGGGAGGAAAGAGAGAGAATGTTAAAGGTATTACTGTAAATCTGAATAGAATGTTCTGGAGAATTGAAAGAGTTGTTTTATTTTTTAAATTTTTTTTATTTTTTGAGACGGAGTCTAGCTCTGTTACCCAGGCTGGAGTGCAGTGGCGCGATATTGGCTCAATGCTATCTTCGCCTACCTAGTTCAGGCAATTCTCCTGCCTCAGCCTCCCAAGTAGCTGGGATTATAGGCATGAGCCACTGTTCCTGGCTGAGTTGTTTTTTAAAATGTGCATTGGAAAATCGGATACTCTGAAAGACTCTTGGCTTACAGGATGAGGTTTCCAAATGTGTATGTCGCTGTGAAGATCTGGAGAAACAAAACAGATTACTTCATGATCAGATTGAGAAATTAAGCGACAAGGTCGTTGCCTCTGTGAAGGAAGGTGTGCAGGGTCCACTGAATGTATCTCTCAGTGAAGAAGGAAAATCTCAAGAACAAATTTTGGAAATTCTCAGGTAAATCATATTCTTACAGCTTTATTTCTGTGGTATAACAACTATGAAATGAAACTATAAATGCATAAATTAGAGAAAATGATTATACACGATTTTGATATAAAGCTCGTTCTTTTATTTGTCAAAAAACTCATAACTTTTAGCATTTAGACATATTGAATAAGTGACTATAGTTGAATCTGATAGATTGAAAACTAGAGCAGTTTTCTCTTGAAAAAGTAAAAATCGGATCATTTTAGAGATAAACATTCTAAAGCCATTGTCTGTAATAAAAAATAGAAATGCATCTCCCATTATTATTTATTATTAATGAAAACATTTGCAATAGTTATTAAAGTAGGTGCTTTTTGTCATCTTACGAAATTATCCAAGTTTTGAAATGTTGGCTTTTTAAAATTCACTTAAAATTTTAATATCATTTTTGTAGATTCATACGGCGAGAAAAAGAAATTGCTGAAACTAGGTTTGAAGTGGCTCAGGTTGAGAGTCTGCGTTATCGACAAAGGGTTGAACTTTTAGAAAGAGAGCTGCAGGAACTGCAAGATAGTCTAAATGCTGAAAGGGAGAAAGTCCAGGTAGGTATACTAAGCTTTAAGAAAACACTTGTTAAATAAAAGAGAAGCACTCATTTATATCTCTACCATTTAACATAATGTAAAATTTAACTTGAAGTAAGCATTCTTCTGAACTTTTAAATTTATTAAGCATTTGCTAAATGCTAATATTAAATCTAGTGCTTAAAAGTAAAGGCTTAGTTACTTCATCTGTAACATTTGGATAATAATGAAGATTAATTGAATTTGTGTACATGAAGCATTTACAAGCATGTCTGGTATGTAGTAGGTGCTTAATAAATTCCAGCTATCTTAATTTATTATAGTTGTCATGGTTTATACATGCAGATGGCCATTCTAGGATAGTGATTTAAACTGCTACAGAATATCTTTCTTAGCCAAGGAGCAAAAAGTAGTAAAAACCGACAACCAGAGGAAAAGGTGTGATAGTGAAATGGATGGTAATTAACAAGCTTGACTCCTTACCCCACACTACCACCCAAAGCTTATTGTTCAGTTACTTCATTCTTAGGAACTGCAGTAGTATACACCGGCATCTAGAAGGAAGCAAATTAAGATCTTGAAACATTTACTTTCTTTTAACTGATAAGTAGTCAAAATGACTGTTAAAGAAGAAACCATTGAACAGGGAAAAGTAAATAATTAAGTTTATGGGATTTATCTGTTCAGCAGAAGCTAAAGGTTCCAGAATTACATCCTTTTTAATTCCCATGTATCTCACCGTGGAAATAATAAACAGAACCTTCCGTTCAATGGAGTTAATACTTGGAGGAAAAGGGACAGAATCAGAGTCTCTAACAAAGATTGCATATTGTTTCAGTCTTTTCTGCTTTTTTTATTCCTTTGGGCTATAGAAAGTAAATACTAGAAAATGCCCACCCACAAACAAGTTCTTAGGGGGAAAACCAACTCTCAAATACAGGAAGAAGAGAGTTAACAATTAACATAGATTATATAAAAAATAATATAGCATGAACAGTGTAGCATAGCAACCATGAAATACGCCATAGCCTTAAAAATAATGGGGAAAGAAAGTGATACCAAGTGCAGAAGATGGATAATTATACCCTCTGAGAAGGAAAAAAGTTCTTCACAGATAATTCAGTAAAATTGCTCATAACCAAAGTGATGAAACAGTGGAAAAAAATGAAGTGGAAAAATGAAGAGAGATTTCTGAACAAGAGGGAAAATACTGAGCATTAAAATAACATTTTAGAACTAATAATGGAATTCAGTGCAGCAAGAAAAAAATAGATGCAGAAAGATACAGATTTGGATTGATGTTTTTACCTAATGTTAATACTGCTTATTTGTTGGTGGGATTTGTAGCATCTTTTCACTTTTATCTTTGTACTTCTTGAATTTGTTTAAACTCTGCAGTTAGCATACCTCACAGAAAAGTAAATGCGAACTTTCAAAAATTTTAGTTCTGAAAGTTGAAACTTAAATCCTCTTCACTTTGTTGTAGGGGGGATTTGAGCTCATAGGAACAGGTAGACTTTCAACTATTGTTAGATGTTGCTATGTATATGTATTTGAAATGTTTAGGTAACTGCAAAGACAATGGCTCAGCATGAAGAACTGATGAAGAAAACTGAAACAATGAACGTAGTTATGGAGACCAATAAAATGCTGAGAGAAGAAAAAGAGAGATTAGAACAGGATCTACAGCAAACGCAAGCAAAGGTTTGTTGCTTGGTTATCAAGAGTGGAAGCTTGTTATTTTTAATAATAAATGAATTTTTACATTTGTTGTTAAAAAAATATTGGCACTATTTTCAGGTGAGGAAACTGGAGTTAGATATTTTGCCCTTACAAGAAGCAAATGCTGAGCTGAGTGAGAAAAGCGGTATGCTACAGGCAGAGAAGAAGCTGTTAGAAGAGGATGTCAAACGTTGGAAAGCACGTAACCAGGTAAATGCAGTTAAACCATTCCAAAACAGAAACGTGTTTTTAATAATAGGGGAAGTTTAGGGGAGTAAAAATATTTGAGGAACTAGTGAAAATTATTGTTTATCAGTGAAAGTCTAATATGTTATTAATAGGTGTAAATATGTGACATGTTAAACTTACAACTCAATTTATAAAATGTTTTGGTTACATCTTATAATTTCTAAAAAGCAGTTACTTTATTTTCCATAATTTTAAAGTTTTAGGCTTTCATTTTATCTACTAAAATACTTTTATACATGAAAGTAGAAATCTGAAGCCAGACATAGTGGCTCATGCTTGTAATCTCAGCACTTTGGAAGGCCAACACGGGAGGATTGCTTGAGCCTAGAAATTTGAGACCAGCCTGGGCAATGTAGTGAGACTCCGTCTCTACAAAAAATTAAAAATTAGTTTGGAATGGTGGTGCATTCCTGTAGTTCCATCTACTTGGGAGGCTGAGACCACAGGATCACTTGAGCTCAGGAGGTTGAAACTGTAGTGAGTTGGGATGGTGCCACTGCACTCCATTCTGGGTGAGAGAGGGAGACCCTGTCCAAAAAAAAAAAAGAAAAGTAGGAATCTGTATTATTTATTGAATTTCTTGAAGCACTTTGAAAAGACTTGTTCACTGGTACATTTTTAGGAAGATGAAACCATGTAACATACTCTGGTTAGAAACTCCAGCTCCATATTCAAAAGGTTCGAAGTCTCCCTTACATGTAATAATTATATGACTTGGGAGAGTTTCTTAACCTTTTGGAGCTTCAGTTTTCCTTATCTGTAAAATGAGGGAAACTCTTACCACCCTTCATGTGATAAAAAATTAATAAATGTAAAGCACATTACCTGGCATCTACAGAATGTGTGTAGTTTGTAATGTATTATCTACGTTTTTTTCTTGTAAATTTCACTTCAGTGAAATTAGGTACTTAATATTAAAAGTTTTGATTCTTTGGATCCCTTTATTTGGCTTCTTTGGACCTAATATGAAACATTATTCACAAATATGAAAAAATAATAAGCAGTTAATGACATTTGTTTTTTGTTTTTTTTTTTTCCTTCCATTTTGGCTAGACTTCTTAGCCAAAAAACCAAAGCTTAGTTTAATCTCAGTATCTTGTAGTTCCATGCTTGATCACTTTACATGCAGGACACCTAATGTAAACATAATCAGATATTCTGCCATTTTATTATAGCACATTTGTTTCATAAAACCTAAACAAAATCAAGTATGCATTTTTGTTATTCTAGCATCTAGTAAGTCAACAGAAAGATCCAGATACAGAAGAATATCGGAAGCTCCTTTCTGAAAAGGAAGTTCATACTAAGCGTATTCAACAGTTGACAGAAGAAATTGGGAGACTTAAAGCTGAAATTGCAAGGTATATGGAAAGGAGCCTTAAATCATATGTAATATATAAAATCTTAAAGAAATTTATGTGACTCCCCAAGTGCCTGCCCCCTGATTTTAGAAAGAATGGGAAGTGCTAGAGGACCTGTATCTGACTGCTGTCTACTTTACAGAGTCAAGCAAACAGTAATTTAATATTGTCCCTTTGTATATAAGGTACATATGTGAATATTTTTATTATAGATAATTATTTCTCTATTTCATTTTTTAAAGAGTTACTCAATAGAAGCTAACTTTATAGCTGTCAAATCACTTTTACAAGTAGTTTTTTTTGTTTGTTTGTTTCTTTTGGTTAGCTTATATTTGTGACTCTATAAGGGAAGTGGGTTTTATTGTTTTGGCTTTTGCGTTCACTTTTTATTTTGTGGAGAACAGGGTTTCTCTCTGTTGTCCAGGCTGGTCTCAAGCTTTCCTCCCTGCCTCCCTAAGTGCTGGGATTACAGGCATGAGCCATCATGTCTGGCCAAAGGAAGTTTTAAAGTCTAATATTTTCTTACCTGAACCAATAGCAAAGTATTTTCCACTTTAAAATTAAGAAATTAAATATTAAAATTAATGTTTCTGTTTTACCTTTTTTAAGCTTTAGTGTGATTTGTCCATGTCATGACCCCATTTATACATTGCTTTACAACCTACAGATTTTTGTCACACACACACACACACACACACACACACACACACTCTCTTTATAACAATAGTCTAGCATATTAAGTAGGAGAGTTATTTTTTAATCTTACAAATGAGGAAGCTGGTGGCTCATGCCTGTAATCCCAGCACTTTGGGAGGCTGAGGCGGGCAGATCACCTGAAGTTAGGAGTTCGAGACCAGCCTGTCCAACAAGATGAAACCGCGTCTCTACTAAAAAATAAAAATTAGCCGGGTGTGGTGGCATATGCCTGTAGTCTCAGCTACTCTGGAGGTTGAGGCAGGAGAATTGCTTGAACCCTGGAGGCAGAGGTTGCAGTGAGCTGACATTGCACCACCACACTCCAGCCTGGGCAACAGTGAGAGTCCGTCTCAAAAAAAAAAAAAAAAAGAGGAAGCTGAGATTCAAAAAGATTGATTACCTAAAGTTACAGAATTAACCCATACCCTTAATTCAGGCCATCTGATTTCAAGGTCAGTTCAGGGTATAGTACAGTGATTGGCAAACTGTAACCTATAGACCAAATGTGGCCCATGATTTGGTTTTGTACAGCCTTTAAGCTAAGAATGATTTTTATATTTTTAAAGCATTGTTTTAAAAAAAAAATGTAGCAAAGACTGTGGCTTGCAAAGCATAGCATATTCTATCTGGCCCTTTACAGAGAAAATTTGACAATACTCAATGCAGCAGAAAGATCCAGGTTTTGCTCTCAAGCAAGTCTGAATTAAAATCTGGGTACCATCACTTGATTTTAGTTTGTAAAATTGTGCGTTTTACTTGACCATTGGTAGCTCCGTGTTTCTCACCTCTAAAATGTGCATGTAAACGTGTGTAATAACATCTTTTTGAAGGGCTGTAAATTCATGAGGTCTTACCTTTTGAAGTATACGGGTATTATTTAGGATTTTCAAATTAAAAAATATTATTAAAGCAATATAATACAAAGTTACATTGAACTTCAAAATTTGAAAAAAGTCTCATGTATTTAATCTTTCTTCTTTCCCCCATTTTTTAAAGATCAAATGCATCTTTGACTAACAACCAGAACTTAATTCAGAGCCTGAAGGAAGATCTGAATAAAGTAAGAACTGAAAAAGAAAACATCCAGAAGGACTTAGATGCCAAAATAATTGATATCCAAGAAAAAGTCAAAACTATTACTCAAGTAAAGAAAATTGGACGTAGGTACAAGACTCAGTATGAAGAACTTAAAGCACAACAGGATAAGGTATTTTGAAGAAGCTTTTCTTACAAAAAAAGATGAATGTTACAAAATCTTATTTCTTTATAATTTTGAATATTACTAACTTTTAGATACTAAACTCTTGTGTAAGCATATATGGTATCTTTATTTAAGATTAATTCTTTACTGTGTCTGAAAATGCAGTATAAACTCAGAGAGATTTTGGTAAATACTAGATATTATAGTTCACTTTTCACCTTTCAAATACTCTGCATTTTCAAAGCTAGGTTCTCATAACTCACTACTAATTAGAATTGTGTATATTAAAAAATGATGACTGATCAGATTTTGTAGTTTTAAATAAGTTGTTTATGTTAACCACCTATCAAAAAAAATTCAGAAATCATTATATTTTGAATCTAAATATTGTTTTTACTTTCTGAAAGTAAGGAATTTGTATGTTGACAATTATGTATTTATTACATGCTGGATTAGAAAATAAATATAAAGAAAAAAATTCACAATTCTTAGTACATTAGTATGCTTTTTCATACATGTAGGCACTGTGTTCTTCCAAAGATATAATATTATTTGCTTATATTGTTTTGTAGTCTGCTTTTTTCTCTTGATTCATTATTATGAAAATACATTTCAGTGTTGAAAATTTAACTATAATGTGTTAATTTGATTAGCTTTTTAATATTCAGTTATATGGAAAACGATAACTAGTTCCCCATTTTTGGAGATTACAGTTGTTCCATAGAAAATTCAGTTTTGAATACCTCAAAGGATAAAATTTCTTTGCAAGCAGTGATTATTTTCTTAGACAAAATATAAATATATAAGTGTATTATTACTGTTTGTTGTCTTAGGTTTTGGAGACATCAGCTCAATCCTCTGGAGACCATCAGGAACAGCATGTTTCAGTCCAGGAGATGCAGGAACTCAAAGAAACGCTCAACCAAGCTGAAACAAAATCAAAATCACTCGAGAGTCAAGTAGAGAATCTGCAGAAGGTAAGAATATGAGAACGGTAAGCCTGTTGTACATCTAAAGAAATATGTGTTAACTAGTGACACTTCCTCTTATCATGTGGGAATGGCTGCGTTTTATTCTTTTGACTTTGAATGGCTCATGTATGTAAATAGTATCTAATCATCTTCAAGTGTGCATTTAGTTGGTCTGACCACCATTTCTATACTTACACTTCCATTTAATCTACAAAAAAGCAAATAAGTTATACTTTTAAGTTGCTAGCACATACAGTTTATATTGAAATGATTGAATTCCATGGTGAATACTTTGTTTTCCTTTAAAAGACATTATCTGAAAAAGAGACAGAAGCAAGAAATCTTCAGGAACAGACTGTGCAGCTTCAGTCTGAACTTTCACGACTTCGTCAGGATCTTCAAGATAGAACCACACAGGAGGAGCAGCTCCGACAACAGATAACTGAAAAGGAAGAAAAAACAAGAAAGGCTATTGTAGCAGCAAAATCAAAAATTGCACACTTAGCTGGTAAATTTCTGTTGAAGGTTTGAACTTGGTAATGAAAATTATGTGTTGCAGGCTTAAAATTAAGTGGAATAGATAAAAAACAAAAGGTAGCTACAATGAAGGGGGTGTGTGTGTTTGCGTGCCTTTGTGTGCTTTAAATATTAGGAATATTTAGTTGGACACAGAGCAGTTCTGATTTTCAAGTGATGAGGATGTCTTTGATATATTTGTGAAATTTTTCTTAATTGTTGGCTGGCAGTATATAATGGAGTACTGCTATCATTCTGCTTTCATGTATAACAATTCTATCTTGTGACAGAGATCCTTTGAGCCCAGACCATGCTGCCTAGACACCTTATGTAGGCTGCATAAGGATTTTTGCCAGCTCAGGGATTTTTTTGTGCCTGATTTGTTGGAGGTCTTCTCTGGCTCTTCAGGGAGAATATCATGTGCAATTTATGAAGAACCTAGTTCTTCAAGGCTCAGGGCTTTATTCAGCCTTGCCTGTCAGTCTGCTGAATAGTTAAATAAAATAAAATCAGTTGGGTTTTGTTACAGACATTTTTAAAAAATGATCTCTAAGACAGTGTTCTAACAACTTACTTGATTTTAAAAGTTCTTGAATTATTTTTAAACAGTGCAGTAGATTATATGAAATAAAACTGTTGCAATTCATAATAATGAATTGAATGATGCATGGAAATATAAAAGGGCTTCTGCTAGCTAGGATCTTTAGCTTTTTGAGATTTTACTTAGGAAAAAGTAAATTTTTATGTTGGCGTAAGTATATTTTATATTCTAGTAATAAGTTAAACATGAATGTACTTAGAACTTTGCTCATTGAGATGTATAGTGTATCATAACTGATGTAGATGTTATGGTAGAATCTGATGTGACTGTGTGCCAATTAAGTGCATAAATGTTGTTTTAAATGTTTGATTATAATATTACTGTAATCACCTGGTTACTTCTTTAGGTGTAAAAGATCAGTTAACGAAAGAAAATGAGGAGCTAAAACAAAGGAATGGAGCCTTAGATCAGCAGAAAGATGAATTGGATGTTCGTATTACTGCTCTAAAGTCCCAATATGAAGGTCGAATTAGTCGCTTGGAAAGAGAACTCAGGGAGCATCAAGAGAGACACCTTGAGCAGAGAGATGAGCCTCAAGAACCTACTAATAAGGTGATTAGCTAATTCTGCTTAAGTAACAAATTATTTTTATTTGTACATTTTGCTTAAAAGTGTCTGGTGCTATAGGAGCCTTAGAGTGAATTTTGGCTAAAATTCAACATACAATTAACAATAATGAAATCTTTTTTTGTGGCATTTTCAGTGATTTCTTGTGGGCTAGGAACAACAGTCAAGAGCTTTCTCTTTATAGGTCCCTGAACAGCAGAGACAGATCACGCTGAAAACAACTCCAGCTTCTGGTGAAAGAGGAATGTGAGTTTTAGTTCTTTCATAGTCTGTTATTTTTCTTTTAAAGTTCAGGGAATATCTAGTGATCTTTGGGGAGGAAACAGAAATCTGTGTATGCTGTTATAAAAACATACACTAAAGAGTTATTTTCTCTGCAAAACTGTATCATGTATTTGCCGACTTGTTTTCAGCATAGTTTCAGTCCTGTCAGATGAAGCTTTGTGATAGAGAAAACATCTCTCATCTTTTAGTTTATGGTTGGTTTCTGAGTTAGGCTGCTACTGATTTTCCCCATGATGTTGCATGATGACAGATATAAAATGCTGGGCTGATACTTGGGTTCAGCAATTCAACAGTTGGATACATTCTGCATTGTCAGGATGCACACCCTGGAGCATTCCCTGCATAGTTTTTAATGCTTCAATTCAAAACAGCTTTAATAAGGTTCTGAAATACTTAGTGAACAAAAAAATAAGAGACCTGTACTCACTGTGTTTTAAAAAGTATTTGTGTAATAATTTGTTATTAATTATTCTTGAATTTTTTCCTCTATAAGTGCCAGCATATCAGATCCACCAACAGCCAATATAAAGCCAACTCCTGTTGTGTCTACTCCAAGTAAAGTGACAGCTGCAGCTATGGCTGGAAATAAGTCAACGCCCAGGGCAAGTATCCGCCCAATGGTTACACCTGCAACTGTTACAAATCCCACTACTACCCCAACAGCTACAGTGATGCCCACTACACAAGTGGAATCACAGGAAGGTTAGTACAATAATACAGATATGATTGGACTGATTGCCTATTTAGATGTATTATGAGAAAATGACAGTAATTTTGAAGATAAATGAAGCATCCGCTACAGCTGAAATTAGACGTCATTGTAAAAATCAGCTAACTAAAGAAAATGAGGAGCTTTTAATATTTGAAGTACAAATATTAAATTTTTATTTTAATATTTTAGTTTAATATTTGAAGTACATACTTCCCAGAACTTGCTAATGAGCCGATGTCCTCCTTTCTTTCCTTCCTTTCTGCTATGCTTTATTTTTAAGCTAAAGAAGGGGGAAAATACAGCGTGTTTAACTAGGACCAAAATTTTCACTCATAATGACTAAGAATATGTGAAATCCACTTTGGAAAATTATACTAAATTACTGGCTCAACCAAACATTGCTTTCTCACTGAAACTGACCTTTTCATTGCTTTCTTCAGTTTTTTCCCGTGGCACTTTGTTGCTCATTACAGCAATTACAACTTCGTATTTTATTCTGTGGTATACATGCCTTTTTATTCCACTACATTGAGCTCCTTAAGGGCAAAAATCTTGGCTTCTTACTGCCTAGCTCCACAATAGGTGTTCATTAAAACTTTGCTACATGCATATTTCTTTAGATTCTTATCTTGACAAATGTTAGAATTCAGTAAATTAAGTATTTCTGTGCTATGAAAGTACAGAATGTTTTATTTCAGTTACACCAATAAAATATTTACTAAATATTTTACTAATTAAATTTACTGTTATGATATCAATTAAAAACAAAATGATGCTTAATGAAGAATGCTAATTTTACTTTGAGCTTAATTTCATTAATTTTATTCAATAGTAATTTAAATGAATAGATGCAAAATTAGTGTCAGATATTTATTTAATTCAGCCAACATTTTATTGCGTGCTGCCGTATCAGTTACACAGGGAATACAAAAATGCATAATGCATTGCGTTTACCCATAGTTTGTCTGCTAAGCGCCAAGAGAACCTATGCAAAAGGTGACCTGTAACATGGAATAGGGGAGGATAATTTCAGCATTGATAAGAATAGAAGTCTTACATTCAGCATTATAATTATTTTTCAGCTATGCAGTCAGAAGGCCCTGTGGAACATGTTCCAGTTTTTGGAAGCACAAGTGGATCTGTTCGTTCTACTAGTCCTAATGTCCAGCCTTCTATCTCTCAACCTATTTTAACTGTCCAGCAGCAAACACAGGCTACAGCATTTGTGCAACCCACCCAACAGAGTCATCCTCAGATTGAGCCTGCCAATCAAGAGTTATCTCCAAGCATAGTAGAGGTTGTTCAGAGTTCACCAGTTGAGCGGCCTTCTACTTCCACAGCAGTATTTGGCACAGGTAAAATTAATTTTAAAATGAAGTTAGAATCGACTTAGGCATTTATAAGATCTTGGGTATGTATCTTGAGAATTCTTTGTACAAATGAAGTTAGAATAGACAAATATACAATTATAATATCTTGGATATAATACATATCTCAAGTATTCTTTATGCATGAATGAATGAATGAATGTATTACTAATATTTTATTTCATGTTTACTACTGAATAGGACTGTTTTAGGTCAGTTGTTTGTCATTAAGATGGATTCTTCCTCACCAGTTATTTTTTTTTTTTTACTGATTTTACATATTAAACAGTGCAAAACATGTTGTATATAACTTAACGGAGGTCCAGAGGACTAAAAGATACCTAAGATAAGACTATATGCTGATTTACATACAGTGTAAATTTTTTCTTATTCAAGGAGTCCTGAGTTTTATAGAAGGTCCCATGTAAACTTTGTAAACATCAATGTATTAGTCAATCTCAGTGCCTCAGATCTATTTTAAAAGTTGGCTGGCTTTATTAAGCAAAGCTTGGGTTGGTATAAAAACATCAATTCAGAGTATAAGTTGCTCTTTGTTTACCCATAGCTTAGCAGGAACAAATTATGTTGATGGACATTGATCTAGGACTTACTTGATTGATTGTATTTTAGTAATCTGTACAATTAAATGTTTGTGTTAAACTGTGTTCTCCTTCAGTTAAGTGACCATATTGGCTAAGTTATCTTTATCTAAATTGAGTTACTTTCGTGCTCTAATTGAAGATTTATGTAATTTCAAAGTTTCGGCTACCCCAAGTTCTTCTTTGCCAAAGCGTACACGTGAAGAGGAAGAGGATAACACCATAGAAGCATCAGACCAAGTCTCTGATGATACAGTGGAAATGCCTCTTCCAAAGAAGTTGAAAAGTGTTACACCTGTAGGAACTGAGGTGTGTAAAGTTCTGTTTATTTTAACTTTACCAGTAGAGTTAAGGTACTCTTTTCAGTTACAGCATGATGAAAATTAACCCTGGGGCCAAAGTTTATTATCTGGAAAATACTTTTATTAACCTTTCTACAAAGATTCCACTGACAACCCAGGTATTATTGCCAACAGTGTTTTATATTCTTGCATATCTTTAATTGAATTTGTTTCTATTTCAATAAAAAACAGTTATAAAAACATAAGTTGGAATTCCATTTCAAACTTTTTAAGTCTCATGGACATAAACTGTTAGCTGCTGTCTTTTTCTAAGATTAACCAAAATTATATTCTTTTTTTGTTAAGAATAAATTGTAATGAAGTAGGTTTCAAATCAAACATTAAGGCTACTAAATTAATTTTATTAGCATGTATTAGGGTTCATAAATCTTACTTTGTGTATACTGAGGAGGAATATGATTATAATTTATAAATAAAAACATTTATTTTCCTATAGTTTCATAAAATTATAGATTGGAAGGGTTTTTTCAAATGAGAGAACTAACAGGTAACCTTTACTACACCGATATGGTTAATATATTTGTGTATTATGATACAGGAAGAAGTTATGGCAGAAGAAAGTACTGATGGAGAAGTAGAGACTCAAGTATATAACCAGGATTCTCAAGATTCTATTGGAGAAGTAAGTAAAAACATATCTAAAGAAGCATACTGTTGCTTTTTATGAATGAAATTAGCTTTGACAAATGGAAACATTATTTGGTCTTTTTTTTTTTTTTTTTACTTGTTCTTATTATAGTTAATGGAATATTACTGGAATTAATCATTGCAGTGTCTGCTTTCTTTTACTCATATGAGTTTAGTGTACTACCTTCTAAACTTGTATTAAATAAATGTTTTTGTTCGTATATAGCACAGATTTCCAGATATTTTAGAGTTGTGAACCAGGATTATTCACTATTTTAATTACATGGGATACAAGAGTGCTGGTTACATCTTGAGTTAATTCATAGTGCCCCATTTGCTGGTTCTCTTACTCCCCTGTATTATTTCCCTTACAGAATTAAAGTAATCCATAAAAGGAAATGTATTTGTACACTTCTTCATTTTTTGGACTCTCATTGAGGTTCCCCTAGCGGAAAGAATATAGACCCTGAAGTTACAAAGCATGAAGTTTCATTCCTAGATCCACCACTAGGAAGCTGTGTGACTGTAGGCATGTCATTAACTCCCTGCATTGTCTCATTCGTCAAAAAATATAATTTTTAAGATTGTAAAATACCTAAAATAGTACCTGCCACACATTAGACACTCAGAATATTATTACTTTCCTTTCTTCCCTCTGTCCCACAAAATGAGAATTCATATTGTCATCCAGAAGACCCCCCCAGGGTGGCTAAATACTGTTTAATAGAAAGGAGAGCTTTATTAGTGATACCATTTTGCTGACAAGGAAGAGATAGTCTCCAGTGTGGACCAAAGGTGTTCTGTCTTCACACAGGGAAAGGACAAGTATGGTTTTATGCCTCACAGGGTCCTTATTACACAACAGAGTCATGTATATTCATTAGGTTTTGGGGGAAAGCTGTACGTATTTATGAGGGGAACTGAGCACATGCACCATAGGTAAACGTAGATAACATGCATCTCATATTCACTTTGGGGCAGGGTTTTAGCACTAAATTGAACTGGAATTTGACTGTTTACGTCAAAAGGTGACCTCCAGGACACAAAGACAGTTTGTGTGCAGCCTCTCTAAGCAGATTGACACTAGCTTAAGATGTCTGCAGTTGCTTGCCAATGCTCTCTACAGTCAGAGCTGTAGTGGTCTGGATTGTAAATCAGAGATAGGAGCCTGATAACTTGCCCGATAGCTCCAATTAAGGAGTTTATGTAAGGTGTATTTTTTTTATTGTAACCATATGAATTGAGAAATGTGTCATGCCAGCCAGGCCCTGAACCCTTGACCTTTGATTAACTTTTGTTTCCTTAACCTTAGGGTCTGTCTTAGTTGACGAAAGGGCATATATTTTGGTCTCTCAGATCACAATGATAATAGTTGAAATATCAATATTTAACACAGAACTCATTACTATATGCGAAATGTTGATCTAAGAAATTTTTATTTATTAACTAACTAAATCTTCATTATACTTTATAGTTATGGAAACCGATACTCAGGTAGAGTAATGTACTAAAGTTCACTATGTTGGAGCTTAGATTCAAACCCAGGCTGTGTAGTTTTCAACTGTCCTCTTAAGCTTGAAACAGTACTTTACTCTGGAGAAACTGTCTGGATCATCTTATGCTATAATTATTTTATCCATGTAAAATTAAGGAATTGTCTCAAACTAACCATAAATAGTCATATTGCAAGTAAATTTTAGTTTCTTAGATGCATTAATTTTGTTAAGTTAATTTTACCAGCTTTCTTTGACTAAAAACACTAAACTGAATCTTTAGATGAATATGTAGCACAGGTTGAACATCCCTAATTTGAAAATTCACAACTTTTTGGGTGCCAAAATGAAAGCCATATGTGTAATGTTCCACACCTGACTTCATGTGATGGGCCACAGTCAAAACTTTATTTTATGCACAGAACACCTATGTGTATAAGGTGTATATGAAACGTAAATGAGTTTTGTGCTTATGCTTGGATCTTATAGATATCTCATTATGGATATGCAAATACTCCAATATCCTAGAAAATCCAAAATCTGAAACACTTCTGGCCCCAAGCATTTTGGATAAGGGTTATTCAGAGTGTACTATAAATGACATCTTTTTCACCTGTCTTTCAGAGAGCATTATTTCTGAAGAACATAACAATTTGAAAATAATAAGATGTGAATTTCTACTTTATTGTCAGACTTGGTTAAATTATACTGAAATCTTCTGTGAAAGCTTTTTCTTGAAATTGGCAAAATTGTCTGTGACTCTAAAGTACCATTTGGATTTTATTCCACCCTTCTAGCATTGTCTACTGAATGTATAACAGTTCATTTTTTCTGATTTTCTGACAGTGAAGCAGGTGTTCTTTATTAAGTGTTGCTTTTCCTGAAATAAGTATGTCACTTTGAGGCACTTTTTAAAATAATACCATGACTTACTCATTGTTTCCATTATGATATATGTAATTTTTTTATGAATGTCTTAGTTTAAAAGATATTATTGCTGGCTTGTGTAAAAAATTGATTTTAGTGAGTGCTTAAGCCAAAAAGACATTTAATTTTTGATAGTAAATATCAGAAATGAAATTAAAATAGTAGTTTATGTCAGAAGTTAACAAAACAGAATTGTGTAAATAGATTGAGCAAGGAATTATTTAGTATCTATTTATTTTGGTTTGAAGCCTTGGAATAATTGGAGTTTGGGGGAAGGAAAAGCTGTTTGTAAAAAGACAATGATAATAACTTATGTATTCAGTGCATTTCCTTGTAAAAAGACAATGATAATAGCTTATTTATTCAGTGCATTTCCAAATTACTTCTAGTTTGGGAAAACCTTTTTAAACATTGCAGGCCCATGAGTATATATTTTTTTTTCTGACTTTCGTCTACAGCTGTACTGTGCACTAACCACACTGGCTATTGAGCAGCTGAAATATGGCTGTTCAAATTGATATAAGGTATACATCAGATTTTGAAGACTTAGTAGAAATTTTAAATTGTAGAAATATTTGTTTAATAATTTTTACATTGAGTACAGGTTAAAATAATATTTTGGATATAGTGGTTAAATATATTATTAAAATTGATTTCACCTGTTTTTTTTTAAATGGCTACTAAAAAATCTAAAATTACATGTGACATATATTTCTGTCTCACAGCACTGATACACAATATCACAGTAGTAGTTTCGAACACACATATATTCGTTTATTTTTTTCTCTTTTTCTTATTGGAGTATTAACCAATAAGATTTATAATAATTCTTCAACAGGAAGACATTAAAGAAACTGAAAGGTTCATCTTCTTTCTTCCAAAATACTTGAAATTTCATTTTTAAAATTAAATGCAGCCAGATGAGGTAGCTCACTCCTGTAATCTGAGCACTTTGGGCAGCCAAGGCAAGCAGATCACTGAGGTCAGGAGTTTGAGACCAGCCTGGCCAACATGGTAAAACCCTGTCTCTACTGAAAATACAAAAAGTAGCCTGGCTAATGGGGGTGCCTGTAGTCCCAGCTACTCAGGAGGCTGAGGCCAGAGAATTGCCTGAACCTGGGAGGCAGAGGTTGCAGTGAGACAAGATTCTGCCATTGCACTCCAGCCTGGGAAACAACAGTGAGAGTCTGTCTCAAAAAAAAAGTTAGATGCTACTAATCAATAAGCATTCATTAATCTTTACTTTGACCTATAATAATACCTCATACAGCTTTAGGTGTGTTTTTAGGGGCTTTTAATTTTTTATTTTACTTTTTTATTTTTAAAGGGAGTTACCCAGGGAGATTATACACCTATGGAAGACAGTGAAGAAACCTCTCAGTCTCTACAAATAGATCTTGGACCACTTCAATCAGATCAGCAAACAACAACTTCATCCCAGGATGGTCAAGGCAAAGGAGATGATGTCATTGTAATTGACAGTGATGATGAAGAAGAGGATGATGATGAAAATGATGGAGAACATGAGGTAAATTTGATTTGAAATCAGCTAGTGTTTTTAAACTATTGGATGAAAGTGGTCAAATCCTTGAGATTGCTAATGCATTGGTAAATTCCAGTTCCCCACCAGCTTAGATTATATTGTTATTCTTCTGTCTTAATTAGTTCAGAAATCAACATTTTATAATGAAAATTAGTGTAGAGCCAGTGATAGAAAGCCCATTTAAAAAATTATTTTTTTTTATTATTTTTTTTTAAATGATTGATGAGTCTTTTAAGTCTTATTGATAAGTGATGGTGTGACTTTAAATGTAACTGCTATGGTTGCTGGAGATAAAAAGAAGAAACAGAAATTGTTTTTGTTTCCTCTTTGAGCCCCATAGTCCATTTTTGTCACTGAAGTGTATATTATGTATATGTATAGTCAAATTTTGTATTTTATTTTGGGCTTTAATTCTATATTGACAGCTTCTCATTTAGGATTCTTTCATTAATAAAGCAACATTTTTTTAAAGCTCCTGATATAGTGTAATTTTATCGTTTTCTTCAACTTCACCTGTTTAAATTTAGAATTAAAGTGGACCACTTGACATTTTGTTGACATCTAAGGTCTATATTATCTTTGAACAACCTCATGCAAACAGAATTCAGAATTCATCATTATTTTACTAATTCCAGTAAGTGTCACAGTTGTGATATTTGGTACTGCTCTACTAATTCCATACAACTCTCAGGACAGTTTCTATCTTCTGATATTAATGAGTCACTTAAATTTCTAGATTTGGATCTAGACATGCAGAGCTTGTGGCCCATATTCTAAACTTATTTATACCTGCGGAATTTTCTACTAGGACTACGAAGAGGATGAGGAAGATGATGATGATGATGAAGATGACACAGGGATGGGAGATGAGGGTGAAGATAGTAATGAAGGAACTGGTAGTGCCGATGGCAATGATGGTTATGAAGCTGATGACGCTGAGGTAACTGGCTAGAATTTTGACCATTCATAGCTTCTAAGAGCTTGCTTTAACTTGCCATTTTCCAAAGATAGAGAAAGACCTTTGAAATTCACTAAAACCTTTGGGAGATTTGTTCACTTGTTTTGTTTTTTGTTGTTATTGTTGCTTATTTGTTTTTGCTGTGGTTTGGTTAATTATTCTGCCTGTTTTTTTTTAAAACATATTTATTTTATTTGAGCATTATGTTATAACACTTTGTTTTTAGGGTGGCGATGGGACTGATCCAGGTACAGAAACAGAAGAAAGTATGGGTGGAGGTGAAGGTAATCAGAGAGCTGCTGATTCTCAAAACAGTGGTGAGTTTTTTTTATCAGTCTTTCTTGAATATCCCTGGTAGTATTTTCTAAACTAGAATTGCACTTAATTACAATCTATAAATTTATTTAGTGAATTGGTGAGGAAGAGATTGGCTCTTGTTCTAGCTCTGTGACTGTTACGCTCTCATAAAAAGTCTGCTATATTTATGACTGTTAGATGCTGTCATTATACTCTGTTCTGCCTTACTGGGCTGCTGTAAGATTCAAACACATTTATAATGCTGTATGCTGCCGCTGCTCTTAAGAGAAACAATTAAATTAGGGACTACTTGTAATAGCAGTTCACAACCAGAAGAGGTCAGTCCTATCAAGCGGCATGCTTCGATTTGGGGCTATCGGAACTTTGCAGTGTCGTCTGGTTTTCCAGTGAGTAAAAGATCTGGAGCAATACAGCATATATTTTGTTAAATCTTGGAATTGATGAATCCTGCAGGTCCATTAAAAACTTGTGGGCATTAAAAGACTATGGAACTTATTGCAAATAATTTTATTTTGAAATGTGTATTAAAGAATTAGTGGTTATCTGGATAATAGATAATAATTAACAACTAATACTAAGCCAAAATCATTAGTGTTGACATAGTAAAACCTTAGATGTTTAGACTAATGGGAAATATTGTGTCTGGGTTTCTGTAGAGGCCTGAGTATTCAAAAGGGCAAGGTATATTCTCATTTGAACTAATATAAAGCAAGAATAGACAAAAATTTAAACTTTTAAATTTTGTAAGGGAAAAATATATTAATGAATATTAAGCCATATAATAAGTAATACTATGCTTACTTTTAAAGGGAGATGAGAAACTGATATACTTTGGACAACAATTTACATTTTACAAACAATTTGTAGATTAAGAAACATTTTTGTGTATCACATAGTTGAAATATAGAGGGAGGAATTTTTGCCACTATAGGTACTATCACTAAACATTTTTTGAGAGCAAGTATTCATGACCATTTTTCCCAGATATAAGATACGTAATAGATGCTCACTGATTACTTGTGAGGATCTCTCTCTCTCTCTCTCTCTCTCTCTCTTCTTCTTTCTCCTTCCTTCTGTCCATCTGTCCATCCTTCTTTCTTTCCTATTTTTTTATTTTCATTTTTGCAACCAAGCAAAAATAGGCTTAGTGGCCTGAATAAAATTAATGGATAGATATGAATACATTTCAAACGACTTAACTTGTATTGAATTATTTAATTCTTACGGTGAACTTAATAAGGTGTAGGTACCAATGAAGAATCTGAATGACAGAAGTAAAATAACTTGAGGCCACGTAGCTACTAAAAGCTCTAAGTATTAGAACAAGGATCTGAATCTCTGAAATTCTGTGACATCCTGTTCAACTTTTCGTAGTGGAAGACAGCTTCTTTTGTTGCTGTGATGTATGTAGAAGAATATGCAGACAATTGAGAGACTGTTAAAATTCAATATTCGGGAAAATCAAAAGATTAAAATATAGTTGTAAGGCTTTTCTTTTGCCTTTATCATATTTGATTGTTATACTGATTCTCTAGTGGTCTAACCTTTAACTAATTTGCCTACTTTATTAAAAATTATATAATCCAAATTTATTAAATTTTAATTTTACTTTATTGTTTTAATTTATTAAATGTTTACTTTATCATGTGTTGGGCTAAGAGCTTTATGTTCGTTATCTGAAATGTTTAGAAAAATCATTTTAGAAAAACCATACTTGGAGGTTACCTTTGCTCTGTTAACCAAAAAATAGACTCAAAGAGGTTAAGAGAGTTGCTTACCCAAGGCCACACAGCTGCTAAGTGCAGATCCCATTATCTCTGGGTATAAAGCCCACATTTGTTTCCAACACACCTCACTACTTTACTTCTGAAAGTATTAGTGTGGTGAACATTCCTGTTGGCAAGATTTATACTAATAGGGATTGTCCAGGTATTTTTGTGGTAAATTTAGTAGTTCAAAAGTAAGCTGCTCTTTTCCTGTAGGTGAAGGAAATACAGGTGCTGCAGAATCTTCTTTTACTCAGGAGGTTTCTAGAGAGCAACAGCCATCCTCAGCCTCTGAAAGACAGGCCCCTCGAGCACCTCAATCACCAAGGCGCCCACCACATCCGCTTCCCCCAAGACTGACCATTCATGCTCCACCTCAGGAGTTGGGACCACCAGTTCAGGTACTGAAACTACTGGTCATGATGAAAAATGAACTTGGAAAAAAATCACTGCTTTTCCCCTTTCCGTTATATATTTCTCTCTTGGTTTTTTAAATTAGAAACCCCATGAACTTTTTGGTATTTTTGCACATTTTTATAAAATGCTTTGAACTGAAACTAATCTCTGAGTGATGTTAAGAAAGGCAAGGTTTACTAAAAGTTGTGCATCTATTGAAATGATTATAGTCATAGCAAATAAAATTCTGTTATTTCTCAAGTGAAAAAAGAAAAATTTTGGGGGATTTTAATTAAAGTACATTTTAGCAGCTCACCACTATCTGAAAGTTTTGTTCTGTACATTGCATGCATTTGTGAACGATAACGGAATTTCTGTTGTACTTAACAGAAGAATATTTTTTCTGTCTTTTTTTTGATAATCACATATTTTAACTTTTAAATTTAATGAAGGTATGTATGAACCCTTACATTTATAATGTAGTAGGTTTGGGCATCTCTTAATCAGAACCACTTGCAAAAGGAGTAGGAAAAGTACAAACATTCTATTAATCTTGCTTAAGTTTTACCCTACTACATAGTACATGTAAACACTGTCAAGCATAGAGCCTGCTAAAGTACCGCTAGTGAAAATAACTTCATGATGGGGAAAAAATAAAGTCTTAAAGGATCATTTATAGAAGCTGCAAAATATATCCAATCTATTCGTTTAGTATTGTCTTAACTGGAAAACAGTTTATAAGATAATACTGCTGTTTGAACTCCAAAAGAGTACTTGCCAACACTTTTAACTAAGGAAATAGGAATTAAATTTGTTTATATACAAGATGATATCATAGATTGGCTTTAAGTATTGGTTAATAACTGATCTGTTGGTTAATAGAATGTTTTTTATTGGTTAATATTATAGACTGTATAATATTTGTCGTTGATTAAAAGTGATTTCTTGGCAGGTTTTCCTGAGAAAATATCCTAATAACATATCTGCTGACTGTTTTGTTGACAGCATAGTAAGGTGTATTTTTTGATATTTGATATTTGTTTCTTAAAACAAATGCAATTTCTTTTTCTTGACATGCAGAGAATTCAGATGACCCGAAGGCAGTCTGTAGGACGTGGGCTTCAGCTGACTCCAGGAATAGGCGGTATGGTAAGTAATTACCCATTATGTAAAAGTAATTCATTTCTTCAGCAAATATTTATATAGTCCACATGTATGGTGTTTTGCCTGTTAATTCTGTTTTCTCTCTTTGTTTTAGCAACAGCATTTTTTTGATGATGAAGACAGAACAGTTCCAAGTACTCCAACTCTTGTGGTGCCACATCGTACTGATGGATTTGCTGAAGCAATTCAGTAAGTTAATGAAACAGAAACATATTTTGTAGCTAATCAAACTTTTAGTCTTTCTCTGTTGGGGTAGGTCAGTTAAGGATGTATTATTAGGGAAAATTATACAGAGGTGAATGAAATACAGTTACTTCTACCAAGAATTTTGAATTTAAAGACAATATAAGAATGGTTAGGAACATGGCCTCTAGAGTCAGAATGCCTGTGTTTGAAACCTAACTACTGTTAAGCCATAGGCTTTGTTAATACAAATGAAGAAGTAATTTATTTCAACAATTAAAGAAAAAGAATATGAGATGATTTAATGGGGATGATATTGAATTCAGTCTTGGGGAAGAATAACATTTATTGAGCATTTTCATTCATTAATTTATGTAATACTCATAACTTAGGAGTATAGACACTATTAATGTTTTCATCTTACATATAAGTATACTGAAGCATAGACATGTTAACTAATTTGCCAGAGGTCAGACAGCAACAAAGTAGCAGTTTTTAGTTTCAAACCAGTTAGTCTGGCTGTAGAACCTAAGTCAAGTGTTGTGCTGTACCATGCCTCTTAAAGGACTGAAAGGCTTTCCATGTGAAAGTATACACATTTATTTGTGGCTAAGGTAGTAGTTGCGTAACAGGATGTATTTGAAGATCAGAGTTCTAAACTTTCTACAAACTTGGGGAAAGGTTGATTGTTCTGTAGATGTGGTAACATGGCAGTTAGAATGAGTTTTAAACTTGCTCAGTTAGCCACAATTTACCTTGGCTAACACATTTTTGCAAGCCAACCAATCAGTTTCAGCTCCTTCCCTCTGAAAGTCAGCATTCGGGAACAGACTCATTCCAATAAATACGCAGAATTCTGAATACCAGCAATCAACAGCAATTTCACTCAAGCGAATGTCACTATTCCTGTGCCTCTAGAAGTCAGCACTTCCTGAACTCCATGTTTCCTAAAGACATTAATAGCTCACTAGCTAAGGAAAGATAGGATAAGGAGGAGTAGGCGGAGGAAAAAATAATGCTGAGTTTTATGTCCTGAATTATAGGCAGAAAGGTAAATGATAGGGTATTGATAAGGGAGAAAGCAAGTTTTTAGCTATCTAATATTAGAATTTTCCTAAACCTTGGAAGCTAGCTAGTGAACTCCTAATAAGCTAGAGTGGTGACTTGATTTAGAAAAATCTAAGATAAAACTTTGTCTTGTGACTTCATTCTAACTCTTTTTGTTACGTCTCATATTGAGTTTGTGTTGCTTTTAATATATCTATGTGAGGATATCTGAGACATTCAAGAAATGTGAGGCATAGTTCAGGAGAGCTGAAAGTTATTTATATATAAATCACAGGTTATTCTTATTATTACTAAACTCATTGACAGCTGATGCTATAAAAGGGTTTTTATGAGTAAGAAACCTTTCAAAACAAATAGACTTTGTTTTCAGTCTGTTTCCTTCCCAGTTTGTTGATGTTAATTCTTCCTTCTTCCTATATTCTTTCCACCATTGTGGTTTAAACAGGTTACCTTTAAATTTCATCTTAAATTAGTTACTGTCCATTTAGTTCCCCACAGGTTGCTGGTGTCCCTAGATTCCGGTTTGGACCACCTGAAGATATGCCACAAACAAGTTCTAGTCACTCTGATCTTGGCCAGCTTGCTTCTCAAGGAGGTAAATAGTTAAACCTTTAGATCTCCCGAATTTGTATGTATTTGGTAATAAGCTATTGCAATGTGATATAAGTGGGTTGGGGGGGGCAAAAATAAATATTAAAAAATTGATATTTAAGTAATCTGTTTGCTAATTTATTTTTAAAAAGCTATAATATACTTATTAAGCACTGCCTTACATCTTATTTTTCCGATAAAGTTCTAATGCTTCGTTAAGCATAAGGATTAGCTTTTATCTCTTCTGGCTCCTAGTATAATGTCATACATGTCATAAGTATTCAGGAATATGTGTTGAATCAGTAAATGCAGGTATTACTAGCCATTTTAAAGTTGTTGGAAGGAATGCAGCATGTTTTCTGTTTACAGCTTGACACTTAACAACATTCCTAATTAAATATACAAGACTAGTTGTGTTTTTTGTATTCACATTACTTAATAAAACAAAAAAGGTCAAAATATGTGGAGTAAAATGACTACTACATTAAGTGGTAGAATTAGCTAGTTTTCTATATGTGAATTATGCTATTTGTGGAATTGATTAACTTTTAATCCTCAGTTTGAATTCGTATTACCCTCTGTATTTCTGGGGAGCTGTCTGGTACTTTGTAAATGAATAGAGAATGCATACTATAGTGTTTTATTATAATCTCAATCTCTAGCCCTCGTAAAAGTCCTATAAGGTAACATTGGCTTGTTTAGGGTATTAGTTATAACACCGAAGGCCTCTAGTTAGATGAAATTGTAAGTTGACTTTATAAGTTTAAAATGTTATGTGATTTTGTGACTGTATGTTAGTAAAATTTCCTAGACTTAGGCATCAGATCTAGGCTTAAATTGGAATGCCAACACTTACTAAGCTGTGTAACCTTGAGGAGACTGCAAAGTAATTAAATTTCTTGATCTGCAGTTTCGTTAGCAAAAAGAGGGATGATCAATAATACCTTGCTATTTTGGTAAGGAATAGAAAACAACATAACACCTAGTAGTTCATAGTTGGATACTCAATAAAATTCGCTTGTATGAAACTCTAAAGTGTTTTAAGGGTACTTTAATTAGCGTTAGAGAGTTTAAAGGATGCCTTTAAATTGTATTTAACATTTTGAAGCCCAGTGCAGTGGCTCACACCTGTAATCCCGGAACTTTGGAAGGCCAAGGCAGAGGATCACTTGAGGCCAGGAGTTCAAGTGCAGCCTGGACAACATAGCAAGACCGACCCCTGTTTCTACAAAAATGAAAAATAATTAGTTGGGCATGGTGACCTGTGTTGGTAGTCCTAGCTCCTTGGGAGGCTGAGGTGGGAGGATCACTTGAGCCCAGGAGTTGGATGCTACGGTGAGCTATGGTAGTGTCACTGCACGCTAACTTGGGTGACAGAAGAAGACCTTGTCTCTAAAATAAAAAATAAAAGTTTGAGAGATGGATTTTTGCTTGATGGAATAGTTAAATTGTGGGCTTTAGCAAAGTTGTGTGTCTCCAATAATATTTTTCTTTCAGATCCCTGGCTTGTTGCTGACAGTTTTACGTTTTTTTTAGTCATTCGTTAATACTCAGAATTGTCTTTAGGTTTAGGAATGTACGAAACACCACTGTTCCTAGCTCATGAAGAAGAGTCAGGTGGCCGAAGTGTTCCCACTACTCCACTGCAAGTAGCAGCCCCAGGTAGGGTTCAAAGGCAGAGAGTAGGTTCTGTGTTTTATTGGTAAAATGAAACCCTATGAAATATCTTCTGGCTACAAGTTTGATAAACCACAAAGTTTTAAAGTTCTGTTTCTTTTCTTGCCTTTTCTTTTTAAAGTGACTGTATTTACTGAGAGTACCACCTCAGATGCTTCGGAGCATGCCTCTCAGTCTGTTCCAATGGTGACCACATCCACTGGCACTTTATCTACAACAAATGAAACAGCAGCAGGTGATGATGGAGATGAAGTATTTGTGGAGGCAGAATCTGAAGGGTAAAAGTGTATTTTGTAGTTTTTGCTTTTTTCAGCAGACTTTTACATTTGTTTTCCTTTAGCCAAAAAAAAAAATCTGCTAAGCAATAGCATCTTACAAAAAAATAAGCCAAACCATATATTTTGAAAAACTATTTTGCTTATAGCAATATATTTTAGATCTTAGAGATTATTATAGAAGACAAATACTGTTAAAAACCATTATCTCCTTGAAAATTGCCTTATGTATTCTAGATCAAATTATTTCTTTGAAAGTACTATTACTATTCCATTAACATAGCTGTTTGGGCTTTTTCCTAAGAAGTCTTTCTTTGAAAATTAGGAATGTCAGGAAATGACTCACTTTCCATTTAGCAGTAGACTCTCAAATGATCCTCACTTATTTATGAAATATAGGCTTCATAAAAATTAGAGACATTCTAGTAGCTTACAAGCCATGACTACGTGTTTAATGCATCAGTTGTAAAGAAAACTCAACGAAAGAAGTGTTTCATGACAAGTTCTTCGGATTTGTTATTATTATTATTATTTATAAGCCAAAGGTAATGGAGTGATTTAATGGAAAGAACCATTGGATGGTGACCTTAGAAAAGATGATTTTCAAAATGGAACCTATCTTTTTTTAACAGATGGGGACTTGCTTGTCACCCAGGCTGGAGTACAGTGCTGCAGTCACAGCTCACTGCAACCTCAAACTCCTGGCCTCAAGTGATCCTCCCACGTCAGACTCCCAACATTTGGGATTACAGGCATGAGCCACTGTGCCAAGTCTAATTTTTAATAAAATGAAAAGGTTGGACTACCTCATAATCAGAAGCATAGCTAAGAAGTAGAACCCAGATTTCCTCATAGAACTCAAGGATTTATTTTATTTAGTGACTTTTTTTAGAGTAATTATAGGCCAACTCTTGTCTATGATGACAAAAGCAGGTCTGTTGTGATTCTTTTGTTATTCTTTAACACAGTGCTGCTTAATTTTGAGAGGTTACAGACCCTTTCTAGCTGACATTAATTCTGTACCACATATGTAAGTCACTTTACAAATGTCATTTCTAACCTATAGAGTATCCCTGTTAAGCATTGTCTCTATTATGCAAATAAGAAAGCTGAGGCTGATAGCATGTTAAAATAACTTGCTTAAGCTGCACTACTTGGGAAGCAGCTCAGAATGGATTGGAAGCCCTGACTTCAGGACATACTGTGTACACTTCAACAACAGTATTCAGTTTCGGCACAGTCCTGGGAGATACTCAGATGAGTTGTCAGCTAATTAAGTTTGCAAATAACTTAAACTGGAGCAGATTCATGTTATTCTTGTACCATCCCCCTCATTTGTGTCTTGAATGGAAGAGAGAAAGATGGAGTTGTAGCCACTGAGCCAGGAATTTTACATATCTATTGCCTATGTCATCTGGGCTAGAGCCCGTGGTTTAGTTACTAATACACTATAGAGATAGGCGCATCTCTGGAGTTGATCTTTACTATAAGTCAAAGGGTTTGGAGAACATTGATTAAAGAAGCATTTTCCTGATTGATGAAAAAATAACTCAGTTATGGTCATCTACCCCTGCTAGAAGATTATACAGTATATTATGTAGCATGCAGTGTGTTATGTAGTGCTTAATAAAAATAAAATGAAATAAAAAATCAAAAAAAAAAATAGTGTGACTTGTGAAATTTTTAGTACCGTGCTTTCCTAAAATGTTTTGAGATTTATCAAAATCTGGACCATATATTTTCTTATGAGTGTCAAGAATGTGAACGTCCTTGTCAAAAGGAAAAAGAAAACATAAAAAGAGGAAAATCATAAACTAAAATTGGAACATGTCACAGTGAGAAAAGGAGTGAGGAAAAAACAACTGCTTAAACTGTTTTCTCCTCTGCTACTATGAAAAATATATATGGTTACCAAATCAGTCTGTAATTTTTTTTTTTTTAAGGAAGCTCTGGATTACTTAAGTGATGAAATAGATTTAAAAGAGTAGAAATAGGATAGGCTCTAGAATCAGTTTTATATTTTCTAATTAATTTTTCTTTTCCTTAGTATTAGTTCAGAAGCAGGCCTAGAAATTGATAGCCAACAGGAAGAAGAGCCGGTTCAAGCATCTGATGAGTCAGATCTCCCCTCTACCAGCCAGGATCCTCCTTCCAGCTCATCTGTAGGTGAGTCCCTGCCCTTGACTACAATACAACTTTTATACATCAAACTTGTTTGTGAAAATACTGCTTTATTAGTAACAAATTAATAATCCTTGTTTCCTTTATTTTAAAATGCTTTATTTAAAAGAGAAATTTTATTATTAAAGGGAATTTGGTTTATATTGAAATCATTATTCTAAGAATATTCTGGCATCGATAATAAGAAATATGGACATGGTGGATCCATCCCAAAAGAATAGCTTACTCATGTTTCATCTAGAACAATGGTTGTCGACAGATGTTCTGTAGAGCTCTTGGGTCTTTTAGAGGTGCTATGGGGGTTGTAGTTGATGGGTACACTGGGAGGGAAGCTAAGTAGTGCTAGGGTGTGCCAGGCCCCTTGCCTCTGTTTGAACCACAGCAGCTCCATTTTTATTTATTCTGCATACTGAGGTTCTACATGAGATTTGATGTGGAGAGTTGAGGTGTAGGAGTTCTGTTGCTTAAAAAAATTGTTTAAAATTTACTGAGGTAAACAGTTTCAGAGTTTGGCTTTTCAGATTTTTGAAGTTAATTTTTAAAAAAGATGTATTATTCCTGTAATAAAAGTTTTTTTTTGAATGACAGCATTTACTGAACACTTACTGTGTATCAGGCAGTGTTCTCAGCCCTTTACCTATATATACTCATTTGATTTTCACAACTCAGTGTGATAGATATTCATCCACATTCTATAGATGTGGAGGCTCAGGCACAGAAAGGGTGAATAACCTCTTCAAAATGAAATAGCTAATAAGTAACGGACAAGCAACAATTACACTGAAGAAGTCTGGCTCCAGAGACTCCACTCTTAAACAATACAATGTGCTAGCTTATCTATCTCAGATTTTTAGACAGAGAATTATGTTTATTATTAAGGATTTACAGTAGTTGGTCATTTACTCTGATTATTTTAATTTTGAATGGTTTACAGTGGTAATTCTCAAACTCTGCCCTAGAACCTTCAGATTTTATGGCACACCTGCTCAGTTATTTATTACTTTTTTAAAATCACAGAACTTTGCTATCCCAAGATCTCTTCCCCTGCCTCTCAGCTGCTTTGATGTGACACATCAACCTAATGGCTAGCCTCCCTAAGTTCAGATCTAATATCTACCTTTTCATATCTGGTAACTTTAAATTTCTGTACATTTATGTAATATGGATACTCATAACTAATCTTGCAATCAGGATTTAAAATAATGTATGTAAATTATAGAACCATTTCATAGGCAGTAAGGCTCAAAAATTTATAACTATCATATTAATAATTACTGAGCTTTTGTGCCCCCAGTTATATTTTGATGTCCCATAAAAATTGGCTTCCCTCAAGAAAATTGGCACTTACTATATCTTATCAGAACTTTCATGAGAAAATACGGTTGTTGGTCCCTTTGAAAGTATAAGATGAAATTAAGAAGTCTTTAAATTTATTTGATAATGTAAAATGTACTTCCGAGTAGTTATTCATTTGGTCAACAAACACTTGATAATGTAGCAGGCAGTTTCATAGGAAGCATCACTAAGAGAAGGTGACATTTAAGTAAAGACCTAAAAGAAGAAAGGGATCAAAGCTGGGCAGATATTTAATAAAGAGCATACTGGATCGAAGAAAATATTAATAGATGTCAAGTCCATAAAGCAGCAGGTGTCTGCTTGTGTTCAGGGTCAACAAGGAGGCCCTGTGCCTGGAGCAGAGAGAATGAGAACAGAGACTAGCAGGAGATATGTTAGGGGCGGGAGAGGATAGATCAAGCACATCATTGTAATTGCCTTGGCTCTCTCATGGATACCGGGAGCTATTGGAAGGCTTCACGCAAATAATGACCTGACATTATCTGATCAGTTTGGCTGCTATGTACAGAAGGGATTGGAAATGAATAGTGGACAGAAACAAGGACAAACTTTGGAGGCTATTGGAGTAATTCAGGAAAAGATAGTGGTGGCTTAGGTGAATGGTAGAGTTGGGGTTGTGAGTAGTCGTCAGATTTGGGATATATATTTAAATTTGAGCATTCAGGATTTGCTAATGGTTGCATTTGGGGTGTCTGAAAAAGAAGAATCAGATATAATTTGTGTTCTATTGTAGGCTATTGCTGAGGGACTTGATATTTTGTTTTCTATTGTATTTCTCAGCACCTGGCACTATGCTTGATACACGAGGAGTCAAGAAGTAAATATTTATTAATATAAGTGAAGAAATGAAAACAGTCAAGTGCTTCTGTTTTTTTCTGAGGCAGTATCTTGCCTGTTTCTCAGACTGGAGTACAGTGGCTTGATCATGGCTCACTGCAGCCTCAACCTCACCTGGGCTCAAGTGATCCTCTAGCCTCAGCCTCCTAACTGGGACTGTAAGCATGTTTTGCCATGCCCAGCTAATTGTTTTATGATTTTGTAAAAATAGGGTCACGCTGTGTTGCCCAGGCTTGTCTCCGACTTCTGAGCTCAAGTGATCCTCCCATCTTAGCCTCCCAGAGTGCTGCTTTTATTATTGTTGTTGTTGAACCATTTACCCTTTTTGGTTTGTTAAATGTTCCTCGTTGTTAAAAAAAGAAAGAAATATTGAAAGCAAATGGACAAGTCTGCATCATATTCATGCATTCATTTAGTAATTAGTTTGCATCATTATAAATGCTTTCTCATTTTTCACTTCCTTTTCTTTCATCTTACTGTTTTTTGTAGATACTAGTAGTAGTCAACCAAAGCCTTTCAGACGAGTAAGACTTCAGACAACATTGAGACAAGGTGTGCGTGGTCGTCAGTTTAACAGACAGAGAGGTGAATTTCTAACATAATTGGATTACATGATAGAATGTGCGATAGTAATAAATGGAACAAGTTTTCTAATCCTTAAGCCTCCAATTTACTTTTTTTTTATGTTCCAAGGTTTTATTAAATAACATGTTGAGTAAGTGATAATTTACCCATCTGTAAACTTCATGTAGACAGATTTGTATACCTTAGGTATATAATAAGTATATGCTTATATTTTATATTTATTGATTTCTTCCTTAGATGTTAAGATTTGGAAAATATAAAGTGTTATATTTTATATATGTCCTTCCAAATTAAGATTTTAATATCCTTCCAAAATTATAGAATTAATTTGTAAATTATAAAATTATATTATAAATATATCCTTCCAAATTAAGATTTTACATATCCTTCCAAATTAAGATTTGGAAAATATAAAGTGTTACAGTGTTATATTCATTTGTTGTATCTCTACCTATTGTCATTATATTGTTAAATTTTTTTATATAACAGGATAAAGCTTTGTGATTATGTTTTAGCTAGTAAAAATGTAAAATTTTAGTATTTCCATGTTTTCCAATGTAACTGTTAAAATTGTCCACATGTCACAAAAATATTAATCTGCTTGTAATAATTTCCTTTGAAGTTGTGGAATACCCAATAGTTTTATATCCACAATGCCTAGATATTCTTTATAATGAACTAGAGTAAGTGAATACACTAGTTTTGAATTCTTAAAAGATATATTCAATTTGATTCTATTTTTTTTTTCTTTTACAGGTGTGAGCCATGCAATGGGAGGGAGAGGAGGAATAAATAGAGGAAATATTAATTAAATGGTCTGTAAACAATAACAACTGTGAATAAGATTGTCAAATCTCTGTTAGTGTAATGATTGTCAAGTTTAAAAACATTTTTATATTTAAATTGGTATACTTGTCTCAATATTCTTTATTAATAAAATGTTTTTCAGTGTCAAAATTTATTATTCTTTTCTTCATTAGTTGACTCCTCCTTGTCTCATCAGTCTAAGGACAGTTGTACCAAACTTTGGATAGCGTCTGCCCAGAACGAGTAGTTATTGCTCTTGCTGTTCTACTAGGCACATCCATGTTATAGTATTGATCTAAATTGAAGAGAAAACATTTTTTTAGTTGAAAACAGTGCCCAAACTAAAAAATAACTGTGTTGACTGTTATGCTCTGGCAGTATTTATCATTTGAATAGAGATGTTTTTACTCATTAATTTGAACTTTCTAACAAAAAGAAAAATAATTTCCTTGACTTTTCAATCTTTCAGCTTTTTTGATGTTTCAAAAGATTGACCTTTCACCATCTTTTTGTAAAATCAGGTTCAACTCTCCTTAATTAAGTGAGCATTTAATAGTAACCAAATTTGAAAAAATAATTTACTTGGGTTTTTTTTTAAAAAATACCTGCTGATGTCATTCATATTATAGAATTACAGGCAGAATAACTTAGATTTCTGGGCATTTCAAAGAAGAGCATCCTGAGTAATATAATTTAATTAATAAAATTAGTTTCTCAGGAACTTCTTTCTGATCTTACAGACTTTGTCATGATGCAAATCTGTATGACCTTGTTTGCAACAAGGTTATCTGTTAAATGCCACAAATGACTGAAATAAAATACTATCATCAGTAGCAAGTTTACTCTAGTAATTGGATATTTTATTGTAATCTCATGAAGGTTAGAGCAGAATTGAATTGCAATGCCATTCAGTTTAATTGAAATTAAAGCACAAGTCTTAGCTCTTTTCCATAGCAATTAGAATAAGTATCATAGTGTAACTTTTCACATTCAGTCATCATTGCAGCCAGCATATTTACTTTATCTTCATATTTTCACAAATGATACCGCCTCCTTGGGAAGCTATTAGTTAATAACTTACCTTTAGAAAAGGCATAGTAATCATAGCCGTCAGGTTTTCTGATATTAGGCAGTGCTATAGCTGAAGTAACCATATTTGGAAGTCCTCTCCACAGTGTACTCACTTTAACTTCATTATGAAGGAAATCTGTAGCTGACAAGTTTAATAAAAAAAACACCAGATTAAAAGGCAATGCACTGTCTTGGAAACAGCCAGACAGTTCTGAGTTTTAATCTGATTTTACCCTCTGATGTACAACTATTGAGGGTTGTAGATTGGTATATAATGTTCTTGTTAAGAAATACTTGATAAATAGTATTGGTTATAACTAACAAACCTGAATAAACTGCTTTCCTTACCCACAAGGAAAAAAAAGCATTGGTTTTTGTTATTCACTAAGGCAAGTGGATGAGTTTTTCATCAGTAAGCTTAAATTATTAGGGCTGTTTGATCAGTATTTATATTTCATAAGCCTTACTGTATAAGAAACTGTATTACATCTACTTTATGTTTAAAGATTTTTTAACAATAAAAATGTTACCTTTGTCTTGATAAGGCAGTCTGACAGGTGAATAGTGAATTCTGATGGTGTGTGTTTGAGAAGGTCCAATAGCACGTTCAAGGCGACGTCTCCTAACCTGTGTTGTTTCTCCATACACTGGATAATTTAGAGCAGGCCTTCTTCCAGGGCACTTCTGTACAGGTTCCTGTTTATAAATATACTTCTGAATGTTGCCACCTGTTATGTATTAGAATATCACATGGAAAATGAAAATTAATGTGAATCCCGTCAGAAAAGGTGGAAAAGAACTTTTACAGTGCATAAGAAGCAGTCCATTTTGTTCTTATTTTTCATATAATATGCCAATGTTGATGGCTATTAGTCAAGAATATTATAAAAATAATTATTAAGCCCTGAAATATTTGTTGACTGAATAAATGCAGCAGATTACACAGTTATATATTTTAATTTCAACTGAAAGTGACAAGAGCTCACTTTGGTAGCACATATGCTAAAGTTAGAATGATACAGTGATTAGCATGGTCCCTGGGCAAAGATAACATACACATTTGTGAAGTGAAAGTAAATGATGACTTTCTATCTGTGACCCGAAAACTCAAATGAATTGTGATTTGCCTGTCGAGAAGACTCAATAAAAATTGAGGGCCATAAGAATACTACCCTCAATTTTTATTTTTTTTCACTGAAAATATTTGATTCCACCCATTAAAGATAACTTTTGACAATAAACCCAATAATAAATGAAAATACTGAGTATAATTCTTTGAAAGTTTTGTGATCTCAGTTATGTAACATACCTCTCTTGAAAAAATACACAGATTCAGGCCGGTTTTTGTATTTAGCTATTGAAAGCGCTGCCACTATTTGTCCAGTTAGTCCTCTAAATCCTTTTACAATTGGTTTGGGATACCCTGCATCTTTTATATCATTGGTAAAACGCCAGTACTGAGAATCCTGAGAATTTAAAGGGGTAAATGGTGTTAGCAACTTTGGGGAAAAAAAAAAGATTATGAACTCATTTCTAGATTCCACTATAGAACATGTTAACCTAGTACATGGGTTGAATGTTGACCATTAATGTTATCAAATTGTGTTGAATTATGATTACATTTTGATGACAGAGTAGTTTATTTAAAAACGGGGACATTTATATTGGAGGTTAAGGTGATTAATATTGTAATAATGCAGTTAGAAATTATAATTAAATTTCTCTCATGAAGATATTTGTGTTACCTTAAAGAAGAAAGTTTTTCCTTCACAGTTGCACCTAGTAAAAACAGTATCAATAGGGGAAGGAATACCCCAAACTTCAGTAATTCTGCGAGCTGGAGATGGTGGACTGAATGGACTTAGCATCCAGAAATAGTGACCTAAAATTTAAGGAAAGACATCAGCCTGCAAGTTGAATGCTAAAACCTAACACAAAAGAAACCAAAATTTAAAAAAAAATGTTTTCATAAAGAAAAACATAACTTATTTTGTGACTAGAAGTTTAATCAGATACAAAAGGTAGTATTTGAACATTTCTGAGAGCAGGTATTTCCCAAGTCTGAAATTCAGCACAACTTTTAAGATATTTTAGTTTTCTAGTTTCTTTACAAAGACCCCATAGGTTGGGCCAGGTGCAGTAGCTCACACCTGTAATCCTAGCACTTTGGGAGGTCAAGGCAGGTGGATGGCTTGGGCCCAGGAGTTTCAGCATGGGCAACATAGCAAAACCCTGTCTCTTAAAAAAAAAATACAAAAATTAGCCAGGCATCGTGGCACACGCCTGTAGTCCCAGCTAATCAGGTGGCTGAGACAGGAGGATAGCTTGGGCCCAGGAGATTGAGCCTGCATTGAGCTGTTATTGTGCCACTGTACTCCAGTGTGGGTGACAGAGGGAGACCATCTCAAAAATGAGCCTTTTGGCTTTGTGACTTCCAGTTACTTATCTCTCTAGATCTCAGTTTCTTTCTTTTAGAACTAAGGAATTATAATTTAATGACTAACATTTCTTTAGCCTCTACTGTACAAGTGTAAATTGTTTTCAGATTTAATCTAAATATGTATTAAGACTGGACTAGCAGAGTGTACGGCAGAGAATTAACATGAAATACCTTCTTACTCTCCCACAGAAAGTGTAACCCTTTTGAACACATCACAATTGAGATGTTATTTTCCAATAAAGCAACAAATACACATGCTGGTGTCATTTCATTTGATATGAAATTAAAATTTGAACTACCCTCCCCCCCAAAAAAAAATATTTGAACTGCCTTTTAAAGCTTAACAGTAGGAAAAAACCTCAGTAGTTTCAGTTTAGGGTCTTGGTTTTGTTTTGTTACTTTGTCTAATTTTCTTAATCCAGTATTTCTGTTATTACCTTCAGATTCTCCTGTGGGGTTTGTTTACCAGTCGGATTCCCCTCCAGAAAACAACCCAAACTAGCACTCTTCCATGGCTTTGGTTCTCATAAATGCCAAAACAGAATGATGAGAAGAAAAATGTGTACACAGCTCACCTCGGAAAGCAACTAATGTCCCATTGCGCAAAGTAGTCAGTCCATCTACTGGCTTACCATTGCATATATTGGTCTCATCTAAACAAATTAACAAAACAGAAATAGGACAAAATGAGAAAAGTATGCATGTTCTTTTCAAGTTTTTTCACAGGATTCTATTTCCTGTTTACCTTTTCTAAGATCTTTAAGGACACAGTTTGAGGTGTTTGCATCGTTACATACTTGATAATTTTACTTAAAGATGATAAGTGTTGTATGAAATAATTTATGAATGGGAATGGGCCAGGTTGCCTTGATCTTCATGTAAACTAGACATTTATTGGATGTATGAACTGAGTGTAAAATTGCATCTTTCAGTTCTAATTGCCCTCCTATTGGGTTAGTTTGGAAAATAATACTACAAACTTTTGCTTTGCATTGTACTTCTAAGAATAGACTGCCAACTAAATTTTTTTGACCTTCTATATACCATCTGCTGCTCACAGACACGTGCTAAATTCCTAACCCTAAATTATTACTCTATTTTCTAGATAATGAATGAGCTTTCTATGGTTACGCCTCTGCTTATCTACAGGGAAGCTGTAAAACTTCACAAGTTAACAAGGTCAGGTAACGTATCTCAGTTGAGTGATAACTAAGGCATTCTGGTTCAGATAGATGTAAACTAACATTATCAGCTTTAAAATGAAAATAACTGATTCTTAATACCTGAAAGCATGGGATTGATGAAAATGCCTTGATTGGGTACTCGCAGTAAGTAATCCACGCCTGGAACAACTATAGGCGTGAACACATGGGGCCTGAAAATCATGTGAGGTGTTTCTCCTTCAGCACCATTTGCACCTTCATTCTTTGGATTTGCTTCAACTAGTCTGGAGTCTGGAGTTTGGTTAGGCCTGGTGGTGGTTTGGATCATGGCTTCTGCCACTGTTGTGGTAGGGTTCAATTCTGGCATTGTTGATGTCATCTTGTGGGGAGTTGGTGTCGTCTTCGGTTTTCTCACTCTAGGTGTTGTTTTTGGCTTTTTGGTAGAAGTGGGCTTTTTGGTAGAAGTGGGCTTTTTGGGTGCTTTGAGGTTTTCTTGGGTGCCTTTTGGCTTTTGAGGTTTAGGAGTTGTCGCTTTAGACTTAGTAGCTGCATCTTTTGGGTTAGCTGTTTGTTCAGGTGTGTTCATGATCTCAGTTGTAGCAATTGTCTTTTTTGTTGTAGTAGTTACTTTGGGTGCAAGAGTAGTTGCTCTAAGAGTAGTAATTTTGAATGGTGTGGTATCTTGAGTTGTGGTAGATGTTACCTGTGTGGTCGTACTTGTTATTTTGGATTCGGTAGTTTTTTCTGTTGTCTCCTTTGTCATCTTAGGTGCAGCTGTTGTAGTTTCAGGTGTAGTACGTATGTCTTTTTCTGTTTTGTCTTTAGCTGTTGTAGGCATTTCAGGGTTAGTCAATGCAGGAGTCTTAGTTGTGGGTTCTACAGAAAACTCAGGAGTTGATTCATCGGGGCTCTCGGTGCTAGTGGGAGGCTCCATGGTGGTAGCTGGAGTAGAGGCCTCTGAAGTGGTTGGAGGAGGTGTCTCAGGAGTAGTTGGAGCAGGCTTCTTAGGGGTAGTGGGTTCAGGCTTCTTGGGAGTAGTGAGTTCAGGCTTCTTAGGGGTAGTGAGTTCAGGCTTCTTGGGGGTAGTGGGTTCAGGCTTCTTGGGGGTAGTGGGTTCAGCCTCCTTGGGGGTAGTGGGTGCAGGCTCCTTGGGGATAGTGGGTACAGGCTCCTTGGGGGTAGTGAGTTCAGGCTTCTTGGGGGTAGTGGGTTCAGGCTTCTTGGGGGTAGTGGGTGCAGACTCCTTGGGGGTAGTTGGAGCAGGCTCGTCAGAGGTGGCGGGTGTGGGCTCCTTGGTGGTGGTGGTTGCAAGCTCCTTGGGGGTAGTTGGGGCAGGCTTTTTGGTCATAGTGGGTACAGGCTCCTTGGGGGTGTTGCGTGCAGACTCCTTAGGGGTAGTTGGAGCAGGTTCCTTAGGGGTGGTGGGAGCCGGTGCCTTGGGAGTGGTGGGAGCAGGCTCCTCGGGGGTGATGGGAGCGGGCTCCTCGGGGGTGGTGGGAGCGGGCTCCTCAGGGGTGGTGAAAGCAGGCTCATCCACGGTGGTGGGAGCGGGCTCCTCAGGGGTGGTGGGAGCGGGCTCCTCGGGGGTGGTGGGAGCGGGCTCCTCGGGGGTGGTGGGTACAGGTTCCTCAGGGGTGGTGGGAGCGGGCTCCTCGGGGGTAGTGGGAGCGGGCTCCTCGGGGGTGGTGGGTACAGGTTCCGCGGGGGTGGTGAAAGCAGGCTCATCCATGGTGGTGGGTGTGAGCTCCTTGGGGGTAGTGGGTGCAGGCTTTTTGGAGGTGGTAGGTGCAGGCTCCTTGGGGGTAGTTGGGGCAGGCTTCTTGGGAGTGGTGGGTGCAGGCTCCGTGGGGGTGATGGGTGCAGGCTTCTTGGTGGTGGTGGGTGCAGGCTCTTTGGGAGTGGTGGATGTAGCCTCCTTTGGGGTAGTTGGGGCAGGCTCTTTGGGAGTAGTGAGTACAGGCTTCTTGGTGGTGGTGGGTGCGGGCTCCTTGGGAGTAGTGGGTGCGGGCTCCTTGGTGGTGATGGGTGCAGGCTTCTTGGTGGTGGTAGATGCAGGCTCCTTAGGAGTGGTGGGTGAAGGCTCCTTGGGAGTGGTGGGTGCACGCTCCTT
>NW_022436965.1:4752194-4808958 GCF_009761245.1 Sapajus apella
GCTCCTTGGGAGTGGTGGGTGAAGGCTCCTTGGGAGTGGTGGGTGCAGGCTCCTTGGGGGTAGTTGGGGCAGGTTCTTTGGGAGTAGTTGGTGCAGGCTTCTTGGTGGTGGTGGGTGCAGGCTGCTTGGGAGTGGCGGGTGCAGACTCCTTGGAGATGGTGAGAGCAGGGCCTTTGGTTGTAGTTTCAGCTTTGAGTGTAGGTGTAGCCGGCACTTTAGATGTAGGTGCTAAATCTTTAGCAGATGTTTTCTCTACACTTTTTGTCTCTTTAGCTGCAGTGGTCTTCTCTTTTGCATCAGTTGAAGTCTGTTTGTTTGTTTTAGTAGTTTCGTTAGTTTCAACTGTTGTCTCTTTATTGGCTGTCAAAGATGTCTCTTTAGATGTATCAGGATTAGGTGGAAGACTGGGTCTGGGATTTATTGGTTTTGCTGTTGTAGTCTTGGGCGATGTGGTGACTTTATTGTGCTGGGTGGTAGGCGTGTCAGGAGTTGTGGTGACCTTGAAGTCATCATTGTCCAATCCACTTCCAGCTTCATCTTCAACTGGTGGTTTGGGGGCATGGGTCTTTTTAGCTCTGTTCTTCTTATTATCTTTTACTAGAGAAAAAATATGCATCTTATTACTATAAAATAGTTTTTTTTCTTTAATAGTGACATAAAGATCCCATCTTTATCACTGACTAGCTGTGTTTCTAAGCAAATTGCTAACCTCTACTGTGTCCTTTAATTTGTTGTAAAATGGTAAATACTCAACCTATCTTACTGTGTGGTTTTAGGGAATGAATGAGATAAGGGATGAAAAAGCACAAATTAAACCCTATACAATTAATACATGGAAGTCAGTGGCAACTTTGAAATTACCAGCATGATAAATAACACTAGTTCATCTGTTTATATTAATGTTCTTTACCCCTCACTTTTCCTGTTGTTATTCCTCAGTGCCCAGTGCCCCTTCCTTCCTCCTGGAAACCTAGTACTGCCATCTCGCTTCACCAGTTACCTCAGAGGCCTCTACAGCTACCTCTGAGCAATCTGCCCCAGTCACCCCGCAGTCCCTGCTGAGCCTCGTTCCCATGCATAGGGCTATTAGCCACTCCTTTTCCACTGCCCAGCTAAACTTGCAAGTCCCAGGGGACATAAGGAGGAGATTAGGGTGCCATGGCAGCCAAAAGACAATATTTATCAAGGCTTTTCCATAACAGCTACCCCACAGGTGAACTGCAGAGCCCCAGGGTGGATTTGTGCACGATTAAATATCTGGCTATTTATCTAGAGAGAATGCTTCAGAGAAAATCACAACCATTTGAGTTCTTTAAAACTCCTGTATCCAAAAATCCAGTATTTTCTAGAGAAAGAATATATTTTAGAACCAGAACTTAAGGAAATAATAAAGAGCAAAGGAAATCTCTTTTGGGGCAATAACAGCCTACTCTATAGCAGCCTCTACTAGAGAAAAATCAGCCAGATATGATACATAAGTTATGAGGAAAATAAAGAGGATTTATAAAATATGGATGGTAATAATTTTTCCACAGGGGTTTATAAGAATTTAATGGATTAATACTTGTAAAACACTTAGAACGATAGTATATAAATGTTTGTTACAATAAAGCTGGGGAAGGAAAATGAAAATGCAAGGAAGATGAAGGGGAAGAAGCAAAATGATATCAAGTAAACAAGAATGACAGTAGAACACCATAAATAATCATCTCTGGTGCCATCCTGTGGTTCCAAGTCACTGCTTCAGGATCTTCTTATCCTTTGCTTTTAAGAGTGGCTTCTTAGCTGCTTGGCACTAATTTCCTGTAGGAGGTATTCATTTGGTACTTTCTAAGATAATATTTATAAAGTTATATCTCCCTCCCCCCATATGGAGATGTCCTCGTTCTACCAACACACAATACTTTTAAATAATCATTGTTAGTATGGCATTGATATAGTCTTTGATCTTTATCAATGCTCAAACCTTTGGGTTTCTTCTGTAATTCTCTATTAGCAGCTGAATTTTTGGAAGACTTGATTTTCCGAATAGTTGAAGAAGAAGAGGAAGAGGAGGAGGAGGAGGAGGACTCTTGATTTTCAGAAACAGAATGTTCTATAAATCAAATAGAAAGTTTGATCACACCAACTGTGATTTAAAACAAAAAAGAACCACCAGTCCAAACACAGCAAGAAGTGCTATTTACTAATCTACAAGTATCTGGGTTCTGCTTTTATAGTAATATGATCAATTGCCTTTTCATTTGTCAGTTAAAAACAAGGCACCTGGGCTTATCACAGATACTAGCAGTATTACTAGTACCTCTCAACCTTCCCATATCCTCCAAAACACAGAATCTAATTATTCTGCAAAGAAAATCATGGGGTGGTTTTTGTTTTTTATAATAAGATTTGTCTCTTTTGATTTGTTTTAACCCAGACTCATGCTGGGTTTGGTAAATAGAGGAAGACTATAAATAACCTGAGAGTTTATACTTTGTCTTAAACTTTACTTAAAAGCAAAGTCAAAAAACTTCAAGTGTAATGAGCTTCATGATTCCTAAGATTACCCTGTTCTCTGAGAACAGGCTTAGATAAGCAGTCACCTACAAGTTACTTCATCTAAGAAAGCTCCTTTGGTTATATCTGTCATCTTCCTACCTTCTGTTATCTCCTCTGATTCTACAACTTTCTTAGTCTTCTTCTTGTTTGGTGGTTTGGGTGAACGTTTGGTTGTTGATTTGATGGTTTGAGATGCTCCTGGAGCTGGAGGTGCTTTCTTTGAAGATGGTGGTGATGTGGGATTATGCACTGAGGCCAAGCAAGACAAGTCGGTTAACATCTTGTTTATATTCATCAGCAGCTCTAACTGTGAAAAACACGGATGCATCTAGCTTCAAGAGCAGATGCTGGTGACAGCCAGTGCAGGCAGGCTCCAGCCCAACATGAATGACTCCATTTAATTCTAAGGATGCATTGCTATAAAATATTGATTCTCAAATGGTAAGTTATGACAGGGAGCAAAGTCTCAGGAATCAGAAGACCTGAATTCCAGTCCTAGGCCTGCGGGCCTCTACCATTGTGACCTTAGGCAAATAATTCTCTTGAACTTCATCTTATTCTCTACAAACTCAGATGTTTATTCAAGATGATTTCTGAAGGTCTTTGCCTTCAGAAAAAAATGTTTTTGTTTTAATATTTGTTTAAATGATGCCAATTTGCCTTTTGTTTCTTTTTATAATTACAAAAGTTCCACATGAATATTCTTGTGAAAAGCTCGCACTTTCACATTATGCTTTTCCTCAAAGTGTGCTGCCCTTCCCAAAGATAAACAACTGTTAATGATGTGGTATGTATCTTTTTAACCTTTTAGTCCCCTTCCCTCTTCCGCTTCTCAGTCTAAAAGAGAAAACATGGAACTTTTTTTTTTTAATCATTAGAAACAAGAAGAGGGACTTCTAAAGGATAAGAAAACAGAGAGCACTGGGGACTCTCTGAGTACAGAAGAGTTGTAATAGATTGTGCTGCTCCCAGCAGCATCACCTCAGAACTCCATTGCTATAGTCTCCATGAACTGGCCACTGCCCCTCTCGTTTCTCCTCCTGCCCAACAAAAACATCAAGTATCTCCATTTGAAAAACAGATCTGCCATATACTGGCTAATGCTCTTGGCCAAAACAACCCCTTGGACTCTGTTTTCTCTTTCACATGCAGAGGCACTTGGATGGCTGGGATTCCTTTAATTCTTGAAGTGCTACGATTTTAGATATATGGACACCTGTAAGTAGTATTTATACTGAAACAACTAAGTGGTGAATCTCAAGATACTTTGGTTATTATACTTAAAAAATAAACTATTGGCCAGGCGCGGTGGCTCAAGCCTGTAATCCCAGCACTTTGGGAGGCCGAGGCGGGTGGATCACGAGGTCGAGAGATCGAGACCATCCTGGTCAACACGGTGAAACCCCGTCTCTACTAAAAAATATAAAAAATTAGCTGGGCATGGTGGTGCGTGCCTGTAATCCCAGCTACTCAGGAGGCTGAGGCAGGAGAATTGCCTGAACCCAGGAGGCGGAGGTTGCGGTGAGCCGAGATCGCGCCATTGCACTCCAGCCTGGGTAACAAGAGCGAAACTCCATCTCAAAAATAAATAAATAAATAAATAAATAAACTATTGAAGCTCTGAGTGGCTTCCTTAAGTTGGGACCCTGACTATCTTATGAATTCTGTAAATTTACCAAGCATTGCCTTCATCAATTTTTTTCACTGAGTTCTACCTAAACTTTAATCCAACCGAACATTTCATAGCATAAACTATTATCTTTATCAAAATGTTCTCTCAATGTCTCATCACCTTCTAATCATTTTCCCTTCCTGCGCATTCTCTGCCCAAAATAAATTGTTAGATTTTTGTGTCATAGCCAAAACAATCAGGGTAATGAGTAACTATGTATCACTCATCATGGGGCCTGCTAAGAGCTGCAGGAAGACTGAGCTCCTGAGTTTTTTATTACAAGGGTGTTGTCTTCATTATTTCTGGAATGTTTTCCCGTGAAAACATTGAACAGTTAAGAAACATTCTCAACTCTGCTGATAAATAGTTTTCCACTCTGTTTCTTCACTGTTCTAAAGAAGCAGAAGGTGCAGCCTTGTTTAAATAAAATGACAAGATTGATTATGCAAGCAAAGCTTATCTTCACTTTTACCTTCACAGATACTCTGGTTTTAGCAAAGTAGAATTTAAGAACAACCATTTGGTAAAGGAAAGTAATCCAGTATTTAAGTATATATATTTTTAACCTTTTGTAAAATCTGGAGCCTTTTGTTACACTCTAGAGTAGTCCTTCAAGACCTATACATAGAGAAGATGATTTTAAGATGAGAATATCCCTTGTTACTGACTCGACCATGCACATGCATTGGAATAGGGTCAATTGAGGAGACTGCAGAAATGGGAAGGAACGTGACAGTTAACGACGTGTTAGGAAGATTTGCCCACACGTTTAATGGCTGAAACTAATTCATAAATTTACTTTTTTAGGGAAGCTGAAAGTGTTGATTGTGTCCTTAAATATATACTCAAACACCGAGGCCAAAAGCACAGATAGCTCAAAGGATAGTTGACTTCATGAAGTCAGCAAGCGTGAGACAAGAAACCATCAGGTGAGTTGATTACTATGGATTTAACCTGAAACTGAACCATATCCAAAGAAAAAAAAGCATGTATGTTCAGCCCCATCCTCTCTGTTCCCCCTTTGACAACGTCTTGTGTTCCTGCAGCCTGGCTGAGCCGGGGGTGCTGCTGTTGGAAGGCACTCACAAAACAAAATGATTATGAAATAGCTTGTATGTTAGTAAAATCAAAGCCTGAGGTGGACTGCATGTTAGGCATGACCAGTGATGGGAAGGGAGGTGCACAGACCTGGCTGTACTGAGAAGCGTTGGTTGGTACCGGGATGCTTACCTTCTTCACAGAAACTGCCATAATCCGGACAGCACTTGCCATACTTCTTACATTGGGCATCACAGTCACACTCCCTCCCTCTCTCGAAGGACTCAAAGCAGCGGCCTTTACAGGAAAGCTCTTCCCAGAGCAAAACAAGAAGTTACAGATTATTCATTATGAAGCCAGGCCCGTGTGTTTGACAGCCATTTCCCACCTTAGACTTGACTAGCTTTCCAAAGTTCATTTCTAAGTCTTTTATTTGAAATTTGGAGTACATCATCCAGTAAAAATTAGATGATATGCCAGATAGAGACAGCCCAAGTCAAAAAAGAATTACGGTGACTGAGGATAACTCTTCTTGCCCTTCAAGACTCCAAGAGACATCCCGATGGTGCCTGAGTTATTTACATGTATGGACAGTGAAAAATTGGGAAATGTCTAAATAGGTACGCTTCATATGAAATCTCTTCCTCCTTTTCACATAACTGCTTTGTAATAGATTTACAGTAATTGAATGTTCAGATCTCAGCAATATATTCCACATAAATATAAATATATATATATATATGTATATATATTCCATATAAATGGGTCACTATTGAGGCTTAAAAATCTTTGTAATGCAGAGACCCTTCTTATGATGAACTGGGAAAGGTGTGTAGCTGAAAGCTTTTAGCCTAATCTTATAGTGTGGACTATATTAGGGAGGACTACTCATTTAAAAAATGAAAATTTAAAAAGCCTTGGTTACAAGTACCAGGGACTTACCAAGGTCTATTTGAAATAATTACCTATCCAATACAAAAATTATATAATATATTTCTCAGCTTTACATGAAAATTCTAAAGCAAATATACCTTTTAAATAATTTTAATTATAATTTTCTTAAATTGAATAGGAAATGTTTCTGTATTAATAACAAAATGGCCCAAATATATTCAAGTGAAACACCACTCATAATTTAAAATTCAGTCCTTCGAGTTTTAACTGAAATTCATCATTAAACACTAGCATTTTTTCTTTAAAGTGCCTTTTCCAGATAATTTAGAAATGTATTTACACGAAAAAGTCAAATAGTACACAACATTATTTCATGCTCATCTATTCTTTCGACGAAACTATTGAAAGCCCTCATTACTAGTCAAGGACATCTCTGATTGTAAATAATTACTCCTTACTATTTACTTGATGGCTACAGACTCACTGTATTTTCTCTAAAATAAGACATTTTACTTGGAACTAGTCAGTAACCTCATGCAAGTGACAGATTTCCAGGCACTCCTTACCCTCCCCAGTAATCACAAGCTTTGACACCATCCTTAGGTACAATGCGCTGCAACATTTATGCAAGTGAAGGAAAAGGCACTTAAGCAGAGGAAGTGAAACAGTGGGAAAACAGTACTGCAAGGGGTGCGGGGGGAGGCTCAGTCTCAGCACTGCCCGAAAGTGCAAGGGGGACTCACAGACTCACACTGTCGCTTGACAGAGGAGACACTCACTCTCAGGACTTACCCACAGTGCAGGCTCTCTTGAAATCGAGGCAGCAATCCAAGTAGTGTTGACAGTTAAAATCACAGCTGCAGGTGGCATCTCTAGAATACCCTTCCCCACATCTCCCTGCACAGCTTGATAAATCTAAAATTATACAATACTGGCGTAAATATGGCCAAACCGCTTTATAGAAAGGGAGCGATCTAATGATGGGGACAAAGCCACTTGGTGAGAGAGAACTGTATTGATCAAGAAGGCATTGGAATGATGTTAGCAAGAGGCCCAGCTGATATTTGGCTGCTGTCTTAGGTGATTTCGATCATGTCACTTTATTTTTCACTATACTGAGATGATAAACACACTTTTGAAAAGCAGGCAAAGTAATGGCTTTGTCTAAAGAGGGTGATATTTCTAAGGGAGAGGTGGCAGCTACAGCTACTGCTGATACTGTGGCTGTGATGATTAGTAGTTGCCATTTATTGAGCTTCTCTATGCCAAGTATTGAATCATACCTTATCTCTAATGCTTATGAAAATGTTTCTGGGATTTAGTAGCCCTTTTTTAGAGATAGGAAAGCTGAAATACAGAAATTTTGACAACTTGCTAAGTATCACACGGCTAATTAATACTTTCGGTATATTTGCATCATAGGTTAATTAATACCTCCCGATTATTTATAGTGAACTCTTTTACTCTTATAATTCTCCTAACTTATGGTCACCTTAAGTAAACAATCTATCCAGAATTTGAACTCTGATATAGCTGATTTTAAGCCTGAGATTTTTCCACCCACCACATTGCCTCCCATTCCTGATGATGAGTTTAAAGCAAGCTGATTGCAGCAGCACAAATTATACTGGGCTTTCTCTTCCTTAACTGGCGGGGATAACTGGATTTTTAAACTGTCGGGGAATCCAGATGCTAATAACCACTGCTTAAGTAAGAACCCTTAAAATAACTGGGCATAACTATAAAGGTCATGAACAGAGGTTTTCCCAGCAACAAATAAGCAAACAATAACAAAGCATACACATTCTCAAATATTTTTTAAAAGACATTTGGAAAACAACACAAAACTTTCCCTGAGAAATGACTGCAGGAATGTGACAATGGAATCCATCTCTGGAATAGAAATTGACAGGTGCAATGTCTTAAATCCACAGAGGAATGTTGAAACACACTGAAAACAAATCTTAATGGAGTCCAGGAATGACAAAGTCTGAATATGCAAACAAAACAGTAAATTGTAAGACAACTTTCAGAACTTTTTGCATACATGAATGCATAATGCATACAAAAACGCATATATAGTGTATGTATATAAATACATATATTATATATAAAGAAAAAAGGAAATGAGAAGAGGTTGAGAAAGCAAGAGAAGCAGACAAGACAGTATCAAGAGATTGTTCTTTTATAGTTGGCAGATTTCTGAAATAAGAAGTCATCTGTAATCCCAGCACTTTGGGAGGCCAAGGCGGGTGGATCACCTGAGGTCAGGTGTTCGAGGCTGGCCTGGCCAACGTGGTGAAACCCCGTCTTTACTGAAAATACAAAAATTAGCCGAGAACGTGCCACTGCACTCCAGCCTGGGAGACAGGGCAAGACCCTGTCTCAAAAATGAGAAGAAAGAAAGAAAGAAAAGAAAGAAAGAGAGAGAGACAGAAAGAAAGAGAAAGAAGAAATCTTCTTCTGTCCTACTTTTATTGCTATTAATTGTAACCATTAATTTTATTTATGTATTTTTGAGACAGAGTCTGGGTCTGTCACCCAGGCCAGAGTACAGGGGTGCGAGCTTGGCTCACTGCAACCTCCACCTCCTGATTCTCCTGCCTCAGCCTCCAAGTAGTTGGGATTACAGGCATGCGCTATCACACCTGGCTAATTTTTGTATTTTGTATAGAGACAAGGTTTTGCCATGTTGCCCAGGCTGGTCTTGAACTCCTAACCTCAGGTGATCCATCTGCCTAGGCCTCCCAAAGTGCTGGGATTACAGGTGTGAGCTACTGCACCCAGCCCCATGAATTTTAATTTCATTTATTTAATGAAGATTAAAATGAAGTAAAATTGGTTTAGTGAACAACTGATTGTATTACAGAGGAAAAGGTGGTTTAGAAAGTGTCCCCAGTGTTATGAACCTCGTCATATCATTATAAAAGGCTGAAACGTCTGGACATACTGGAGTACTCATCATTCTTTTTGAATGTCCACATTCAAAAAGAATATTGTTTTTGAATATTGTTTTGAATATTGTTTTTGAATATTCACATTTGCTTTCCTTTGTTTTCCCATCTTTTCTTATCTAAACAATTCTGCAACTTCTGCCTATGCAGGCATATTCAGGTTTCATAAGAATCTTAGTATTTTACTAGAAATGTTTATCTTAGAAATGTAATTTCATTATAACGGTCGTGAATCTTGATTTTTATTCTCTCAGAGTTTGCTTATCAAAGGAGAATAAAAGGAAAAGAAAAGGAAAGGAAAATCCAAAGCTTGGCATTGCCACTCTTAATCCATCTAGATGGCATGCTGGCATCTTTTACTAATGTGATTACATTGAATGTACTTTAACAGTCTCTAAAAATGAATAACAAAAACTGTTCATCCAGGACCTGTTTTGGGAGGGCTGTGAAAAGTTCAACATTATAATACAAAATGACAGTCACATCTGTATATGCCTGTACCTGGATGAATTGTTCTTGTAAAAAAGAGAACATTTTCAAGACTAATAAAATGCCATTTGAAATGTTGTAAAGTTTATTATAATATGGTGTCTGTGTCTAAATGATGCCAAAATAAGTCAATCAATAATTTATTTGATTTAAAAGACTAAAATATTCAAGATATAGGCAAAATTATATGCTATCTAAATACTGTGTTCTTTTTAGTTATTTTTATGATATTATATAGTTCCAGCATAATTTTATCATAAACTGTCTGCACCTTTTAATCTTTTGGGAGAACCATAGAAATAACAAGTACCAAAATTATACTTTACACAAGCTCAAAACTCTTGAAAAATGAAAAAGATGAAAATTCCAAAGCACTTATAAACATGCTACATATGTTTCATATTATTATAAAATTGTTGTAAAATTGTATGATATATTAAACTCAAGCAAATTTAACTTTTTAGAAATCTATTTCTGTCGATGTTATAATAATCAAGACTTAATGATTAGCCATAGTTGTTGAATAAAAGTATGTTTGATGGTTAAGGTACCTTGAGAGGAAACTTGCTGAATCAAGAAAACAGACAGCAGCAATAGCAGGTAAATGGGAAGTGCTTTCCACGCCATGGTTGTTTCAGGTACTGTAGGTACCCTTGCTGAAAGGAAAATAACAATATCAGAAAACCGCTCTTTAATCTCACCACTAACTTACGCTTGCATTATATACATTTCAGTAACTTTAAAAATGTAACTTAATAGTAAAACCATCCCATTCTTAAAACAAGACTTTTAAAATCAGCTTTAATTCTATAGAAAATATTTGACCACTAGACTTTATGTTATGCAGAACAAATCAAGTCACCCTCAGCCATGTTACTGACAGTTATAATAATTATGAAATATCTAACATAGAAAACAGACGTATCTTAAAACTCTAGTCAAAGTATAGCATGTACTTAACAATGCCAGGTTAAAATTTTATCTTAGGAAAATAATAAACGGTGTCAGTAAAATGTAATTTAATAAGCATCGTTGAGTTATTATTCCAACTTTTCCTTAACTCTCAATATAAATTCATAGGCTTCCAACAGGTGTATTACATAAATATAATCCTTTTCAAAAATTTCCAACTACTATCCTTATAAATTTTTTTCAAATACCTCTAAAGAAAACACATATAGTTTCATGAAGCAAGTTAACTTTGACACTTACCCGTAAAGGATAGATGAGTTTCTCCAATGTCCTGAAAGTCTTATATATCAGTGCAAATATACTGGGATGAACCAATTAGTCCAAAGGTTAGACAAAATCAACAGTGACAACCTATGAAATCAAACTTTCCTCATGTATTGGAAGAGGGCCCAGACGACTAGACTTAGGCAACATCTGGAAAACACTTCCATTAAGCAAAATGACTACTACAAAATAAATTTAGATTTATTGGCCAGAGCACATCTCTAATTTCTAAGTGAAGTGAACAAATTGTCCTGAGGTGGTAAATAGCTCTGGGAGACTTTGACTAGTAAATTGAAGCAACAACTTTAAAATAGTCATATACTGGTATCATTTCTTTCTTCTGTTTTTTCCAGTTAAATCCAGCAAAGGTGACTTTGAAACTTACCTAGTGTTAGACACCTATATCTTCATCTTTTGCCAACATCCAGCCCAGTGTTTCACCAAGGTTATATGATTAAAACACGCTCAGGCCAGGTACAGTGGCTCACTCCTGCAATCCCAGCACTTTTGGAGGCCAAGGCAGGCGGATCATCTGAGGTCAGGAGTTCAAGACCAGCCTGGCCCACATGGGGAAACCCCATCTCTACTAAAAATACTAAAAATTAGCTGGGCATGGTGGCAGGTGCCTATAATCCCAGCTACTTAGGAGGCTGAGGCAGAAGAATCGCTCGAACCTGGGAGGTGGAGGTTGCAGTGAGCCAAGATCATGCCACTGCACTCCAACCTGGGCAAGAGTGAAACTGCATCTCAAAAAAAAAAAAAAGAAGAAGAAGGAGAAATAAATAAAAAAAATAAAATAAAATGAAACACTCGGTGAACTACATAGTTGTAGGATTCTGCTGTCTACTATCCATTTGGTAGGTGCTGCATTTAATTTGTACAAAATGCCTTTGAGTTAAATATAATCACCCACATTTACAATTAAGAAGATGAAGACCCACAAACAAAGAATGTGTGACCCATCCAAGGATCTATAAAGACTAAAGACCAGAACCAAGATTCGAACCCATGTCTTTGCATTTTAAGTTCCATCATGTTTCCACTACATCCAGCTCCCTTTTGATCAAAACCATAACTTAGTTTGTAATCATTATCCTAAATTTTACTCCTTTACTCCACATATATACATAGGTTTGTGACATTATGATTTTTTTTAAGACTAGGAATTATAAGCATCTATTTTCTTTACACAGTGCTTATTTCTGGACTAAATATATAAAGGCAATTTGGAGGCTACCTGCTTATCTCTAAATAATCCCCCTTTTCTGGGAACTACTTCCCTTTTGATCAGGGTATTTTCTGTTTAGCTCTGGTTATATATGTTATCTTCCTACATTAGCCACAGCTGATAGGATTAGGAGTAGCAACTTGAACAACCCGAGACCATAGGTTTTCTTCTCCTGGAAATTTGAAATTATAGTTCAGAGATTACAAATTTGTCTGTCTCTTTTGACCAATAATGTGTACATTTTTGCCCATGGTCTAAAGGAGTAGTGAAAGTCCTTCAGAATAAAAAGATCCATATAAATGAAGCAACCATGCAGAGAGAAATTTCTGATAACTTTCTAAGTCTTGGTTACTTTGTTTTTGAGACCTAACTTCTTGCTCTGCATCTTTATGGCAAGTTCCCCTTTTGGAGCTGAAGCCCCCTAAAGATGCTTTTTCCTGCTTGAAATCAATACACAATAGATACACAAAAGATTGTTTATGGAGTTGTACATTAAACAGAATTCTCTTAATTCTTAGCTCCACTGAGGCCAAGAGTGGGGAAGCTACAAGCTTTGTAAATTTTCCAAGTTAAGACCTCTGCTGTGTTGCTTTATTATTTCTTTGGAATATTGGGAATGCCCAAATCAGACACAAATATACATGGAGATACATATTTTTAAATAAGATAGAAATTGTTTTCTAATCATTGCTTTTGAACTACATGCAGTATCATTTTCCTCCTTTATATTAATCTCATAACAGTGATGGCAAAGAAAATTCTTGAATTGATTAATATCCACTTATTCTTTTTTTTTTTTAGATGGAGTTTCACTCTTGTCGCCCAGGCTGGAGTACAGTGGTGCCACCGTGGATCACTGCAACCTCTGTCTGCCAGGTTCAAGCAATTATCCTGCCTCAGCCTCCTGAGTAGCTGGGATAACAGGTGCCCGCCACCATGTCCAGCTAATTTCTGTATTTTTGGTAGAGAAATGAGGTTTCCCCATATGGGCCAGGCTGGTCTCTAACTCCTGACCTCAGGTGATCCACCCACCTCGGCCTCCCAAAGTGCTAGGATTACAGGTGTGAGCCACCACGCCCAACCCCACTTGTTCTTAAGTCCAAGTTCTAGGCTTGGAAAACTGAAAAGCACACACACATACACACACACACACACACAGTAGTGTGGCCAATACAAGCTATAACTTTAGTCGTATACATCAGTATGGTCTCATTGTCATCAAGTATGTTTTTTCTGTGTAATGTATGAAAAGGATGAGAAACTACTGAATGTCCAGCTCATTAAGTTTAACTCATAAATACCTGGTTTACCTCATTTTATTGGGTGAGGAGGCTGTCTGGGTAAACTTTACCCTTGAACCATGGAAAAATTTTAATTTTATCTATTAAACATATTCTCTTAAGCTGCACTAAATACTCCATTCTGTGAATATTGATCCATTTAACCTTCCTCGTTGGTCACAGTGCAATCATCCCATCAGTTTATAGGTTCGTCCTTTAAGATGTCCTTTCTCATTAAAGGTCTTTTCTTAAGGTTCATTTGAATCTCATTTAAATAGGATACAAGTTATTCCAGAATTGTTTTTTGATGTGTGGGAAATGGGGAGAGTAGAGAGACAAGGAGAGGACGTATATAATATTAAATCCTAGGCTCCTCTTCTAGGGATGATTTTCGCAGGGGGCAGCCTCATGAACATGAGTTTGATACTTGGCAGCAGCACAGTGATGCCTTAGAGAACACTCAAGCAAGTCCAGGGATGTTTTCTCTGTGCTAGATTATCCTAGACTGTGGTGCCTTTATATTTTGTCTCCATGCTGGCCATTAGCTGTCACTTAGCCCTTTAGCCAGAGTGTCGGCACCGAGTGGCCTCCCTCCACCTTTCCACACCTTTGATGTGTTTCATTTCCTTCCAGCAGCAGCCTAGGAAAAACTGAAGCATGCCAGGAGAAAACCCCAGATGTGAGCTTGTTCTTCATTGCTCTAATTTTGCTCACAGTGCTAAGTTAGTGTACCGTAGATATGAAGTAACTCCCCTGCTTGCACATGAAATAGAGATTAGGACTTTGGGACTACGCCTGCCCATTCTGTTCAGGCATTCTCACATATTAGAAAGTATTGTGGCTTTTTTTTTTTCCTGCAGTTTTGCTCAAAAGTATGGCTATTAGATCAATGAAAGTATTACTATATTTGCTTTTGGAGACTGTGGCAGTCTGATCATTGGTTCCAATCTTTTCTACCCTCTTCTAGCTGCCCAGCTAGAGATTACATTTCCCACCTTCTCCTTCAGGTAGTTGTGACCATACAACTGTGTTTTCTCTTGTAAAATAGGAACAGAAGTAATATGGGCAACTTGTACTTATTTTCCTAACAGGAAATTGCTTGATCTGGACTTTCTCTTTTTCCCGCTTCTTGCAGACTAGAAAGGGGGCATCAGAGACGATCTTTGATCATGCAGACAAAGCCAGCAGCCTAGGGAATAGTGTTCGTGGTGGAATCCAGATGGTCTCTCACTCCCTGCACTAGCCAGAACGTTAGAAAAAGAAATACATTTCTGTTTTATTTGAACAACTCAACTTTAAATCTTTTTTAGACATTATCCTATCATAGAGATCATAATAAATTTCTAAATATTTAAAGGAATTACATTCTAACATTTGATTTTTGTATTCTCTACAGCAATAAAACAGAATGAGCTAAATGAGCTATCAGTAATAAACTATTGGTATTGGAGAGGGAGAGGTAAACTATCTTTATTTGCAGATGACATAATTGTGTGTGTAGCTTTAAAATCCTGAAGAATCTAAAAGCTGTAAAAACTACTGAGTGAATTTAGCAAGATTCCTGGATATAAGATCAACAGTCTTATATCCAGATTCATACTGAGGCCATTTCAATGCATAAACTTAGATGTGCATGAATAAAAAATTTTCTCTGCTGAATTTTCTAAGAATCAAAGTTCATCCAATCTGTTCATTCATTCTATTGTACTCAGGGGAAATTATCAAATAGTGGTCACTACACACCAAAGCTAGTATCAATTTCTAGAGATATATATATGTGCAAGAGAGAATCCCTGGTCCCTAGCATTTATTGGATTAGTCAGGTAGCCAGAAACAAATAGTTCAAATATCATGTGAAAGGAGGAGGCAGTGTGGTGAACAGGTAGAGCTGGGCTTTGGAATGGGTCAGAACATTGTTCAAATCTCAGCTACAAAATTGTCTACCTGGTGGGTTAATACGATTCTCTTTACTTATCTAGGCCTCAGTCTCCTTATCTGCAAAGTGGGAGCAATAATTCCTATTATTTGGCATTGTAGAGATGCATAAAAAAATCAGAGAATTATATTAAACATTAGTGACATACACAGAATAAATTACAGGTGTTATTGTTACGGTTGATTATGATTCTAAAGCTGCACACAAGCTGTTATTGAAACATAGATGAGGAAGTGCCAGCTCTACCCAAGGAATTCTTTGCAGATGAATGACATAAAATCTAGAGTCTGAAGACTCCTACGGCTAAAAACTAGGACTGTAGCCAAAGGTGACAATAAGAGAAAATATAGCTCCACTTTTTCATTCTTCTTACCTGCTTGTTCTTTAGTTCCTGATAACATGGCTTTTTCTTCCTCCACAAAAGAGAGCTTTGGGAGATAAAAAGTAACCTTATAATCATTCTAGTATAGACTTTTACTAATGCGCCATTTTAGTGACCTAATAATAATAGAAAACGTGTTGAGTGTTTATTTTGTTAGTGGCATAAATGTATGACTTTATTGAGACTCACAGTAATTTTTTTTTTTTTTTGAGATGCAGTCGCGCTCTGTCGCCAGGTTGGAGTACAGTAGTGCAATCTCAGCTCACTGCAACCTCCGCCTCCCCAGTTCAAGCGATTCTCCTGCCTCAGCCTCCAGAGTAACTGGGACTACAGGTGCGTGCCACCATGCCCGGCTAATTTTTGTGTTTTTAGTAGAGCCAGGATTTCACCGTGTTGGCCAGGATGGTCTCAATTGCTTGACTTTGTGATTTGCCCGCCCCAGCCTCCCCAAGTGCTGAGGTTGCAGGCGTGAGCCACCGGGTGCCTGGCTGAGCCTCACAGTAATCTTATGACATAATCGTTGTTATTATTCAACCCACTTCACAGTTGAGATTATCTGAGGCACAGGAAAGATAAGTAATGTGCTCAAGATGACAAGCTAAAAAGCCAGTAAATGGTAAAGTTCGTATCTTAATCCAGTCATTGTCTAACTCCAGAGCCCACGATTTTAACCAGCTCAATGACCCACGTGCTATAATGTCCACGGTTAGTAATTTCCTTCTTTGTGCTCCTACATAACTATTTGCATCTCTCAAATGGCATCTGACTCTTATCAATACTCATCTTTCTCCATATATTGTAAGCTTCTTAAGGTTTCAGAATGATTACATTTTGTAGCTTTTTTACAGCTGGCATGGTTCCTTCTTACACATGATAAACTTAGGTTTACTGTCTTTCTTCTACCAGCCACTTTGCCATCATATATCTGTTTTCTAATCCAAAGTACTGCAGCACTGTGATCACTGAAGTCCGTATCACTTGGGTTCCAGATCTCAGGGAAGCATATTGTGTGACAGCTCAGACAGGAACATTCCAGACTTATTTTCCAGTAGCTAACAACATGAGTAATTTCCAACATGAATGAGTGCAAGTGAATTGGGGTGCTATAACTCACCGTGACAAATACTTCAGAATTGGGAAATTCAGAGAGTGGGAGCAAAGCCTGGGTGTGGTTGAAGGACCCATAGGTAGGTGGGATAAGAGGGAAGTCTCCCAAGAGACATTGTAGAAGACATTTTATTGAGTCATTCCAAAGCAGGAACACCAGGATGTTAAAAGATACTTAATATAATGCAGTATTGGCTGATTGCATGATATTGCTTAATAATCCTTTTAAAACCCCTTTCCCCGTGATGGCAGCTAATTTCTGTCAAAGGGATTAAGAAGCAGGACGTTTGCAATAATTGTCTCTAAGCAGCTTATGTTAAGCTTGATACAGAAAACTCTATCAGAAGATTAAAATTCAACATTTCCTTCTCTCTTTTTGTTGATTGCTGATGAAACGAGACACCAGAGAACCTCTGTATGTCTGATGGCTCAATAAATGTTCTTGAGTGAATTCATGCATAAATGTCACTGCTAATATTAGGACTTGCTCTGATATCCCACCTGTCTTTTTTCTGGTTTGTCTGTTTAATCTTAAAGCATATTGCTACAGGTATGAATGCCAGCAGTGAGAACAGGCCCTTGGTATTGACAAGCACATGGGCTTGTTGTTTGTGTCACTTAGACCTCAAGATTCTTGAAGTGATGGAGAGCAGACATGGAACAAATGGTTACCTATTTATCCTTTTATTTGTACTCTGCTGTTTGTGCAAAGAAAACATTTATGGGGGGGCACTGATAGAGACCAGACCCTTTATTCCTCCAAGTCCTCCTCAGATTAATATAGTGGGAAGCTGTGTCCTTTACAGAGGCAAACTCAGGGTCACAGCTATGCCTTGAAGGGTCCTATTCCAGGCTTTGGACAACAGCTCCAGGAACCATCAATATTTATTAAGTATTGCTAGATACCAGATATTTATCCTGATTAAAGCAAAACAAACATAAACAAAATGAAAATAAGAAAAATCAATGAGGTAGCTTTTATTATTATCCTCATATTACAAATAAAAAAAACTAAGCATCAAAATTTCAGTAGCTTTTTCTGTGAAAATGGCAGCAGTAGGATCCCAGCCTACATTTGACTAAAAGTTATGCAGTAGATTTCTTTTAATATTATATTGCAAGTTCCAAAACCAAGTTACTATAAGGACCCAAAGAAGCTTTGGATACTTAAATTTATTCTCAGTTTAAAAGATGTCTTTCTCCTTAAAAGTATCTTCCTCCTTCATAGATAGCCTGTTATTATGATGAATTCAGCAGAATATGGCAAGTAATTCTAAGCCTCTAATTTTCTTTTGTATTTAACTATAAAAATACTTTAATGAAAGAAAAACACTCACCTATAATTTTACCATCCTAACATACTATTTACATTCTTACCTATTCTCTTCCAGATTTAGTCCTTAGGCAATTAATTAGGCCCTATGCAATTAAATGAATCCTTATGCAATTAAAATTTCATAAACTTACTCAAGATCAATAATTTATACTTTTTATTCTTTACTATCAGCTTACTATTGAATTAGCCAACATGTTTATGTTTTCTTCATAATTGTCATATTAATTACTGTAGAATACTCCATGTAGTTAAGATACTGTAGTTTAATTTCATTGAATGAATTCTCTATTTAAGATATTTCTGGATTTTTTGTAATAAAAATGTACATTTAGCTTCTTCTCTTTTATTAAAGATAATAGGGATTCTACATAGAAAATACACAGGTAACTTGTACTTTTTTGTATTTTTGGGGATTGGAAGAAGCAGTCATACAAATAGCCTGAACTCCAGCTGCATAGATTTAAACTTTGTGTCCCAAAGAAAACTTCTGCATCCATGCAGCCTATACTTAACTGTTCCCCTAAACCTGTTGATAGTGTCTTATGGACTCTCCTTGTTCAGTGATCGATGTATAATTCTGATTTACTTAAAAGAAATAACCCTGTAATACCAGCACTTTGGGAGGCCAAGGCGGGCGGATCACGAGGTCAGGAGATCGAGACCATCCTGGCCAACATGGTGAAACCCTGTCTCTACTAAAAATAAAAATTAGCTGGGTGCGGTGGTGTGCGCCTGTAATCCCAGCTACTCAGGAGGCTGAGGCAGAAGAATTGCTTGAACCCAGGAGGCGGAGGTTGCAGTGAGCAGAGATCACGCCACTGTACTCCAGCCTGGCACTTGGCGACAGAGCAAGACTCTGTCTCAAAAAAGAAAAGAAATAACCTCTCCTTGCCTTAATATCTACAAACTCCTTGACTCTATATATTATACTTCTTAGGGAATATTTGTCCTAAATTTTTCTAATCACAAAAAGAAAAAGATATATTAACAAATGGGGTATAAAAATGAAAATGCCTATATAGTAAAATTGAATTTAGCAAATATCAGTGGTGTAAATCATTAGGGTCAATCTTTCCGTTTTATCTTTACAATTATTATTCTAAATGATGGTATAGTATTTCGATCTTTACTTAACTATCATTCTATTATTGACCTCCATACAAGTTGTTTCTAGGTTTTTGCTAATGACTAATGCTTCAATAAATTCCCTTTTTTCATGCAGCTTGTGTTGAATTTTACCTTTAAAATAAATTCTTAAGAGTGAGAATATCTTTATAATTCTTGATAAATATCAACAAATTTTCTTGCAGTTTAGATTGTAAATTCATCAAAGGCAAGGAATTTGCCTCATATAAGTTGTATCCCCAGCACCTAGTGACGGACTTGGCAGATAAGTGTTTGATAAAGTATCAGGTTGAATTTAATGAAACTGTAGGGCTTTCATCAGTATGACAGGCATTATTAAAATTTTCTCCAAAAAATGAAGTAAGTTGGTGCTTAGAGACAAATACTGCTTCTTCCCGACAGCATGCATTAATAGACACGAGACTGAACTGATGGATGTGACCCGTGTAGGCTGCAAAACCCAGTAAAGTAAGAAACAGTGCTGGGAAACAAATGACTTCTCAGAACTCAGAAAAGCTATGGTCAGTCCTCCAAAGCACTGAAAACAGGAACTGCTATCTACTTTGGTTCTTTTTTCTGGTTTGTTTGTCTGTTTAATCTTAAAGCACATTGCTACAGATATGAATGCTAGCAGAAGAACACAGAAGATCAAAGTTGAGGCAAGTAGCCAAAAACTAATTTCTTCCCACCACCCTTTATCTCTTCCATGTTTCTTGCAGAAGAGGAATGTGGAGGCTCAAAGATAAAATAAATGAAAGGTCAAAAAAAAAAAAAAATGAGTCCTGATGTAAATAGATGACACAGCTTGCGCATAACCATTTATCTTATACCTGGTGGAGGCAGGCAGGAATGTCAGAGGGGAAACAAAGTAGAGTAATTTATATCGATGCTGGTAAGACTATAATTGGGATTGTCTAAGGTTTTTTGGAAATCAATTGAACTACTTTGTGGTTCTGTTTCTGGATCTAAGTTAGCTTAACACAGGAAAGTAAAGAAACTATGTATTATGCAATGTAATGATCTGGACAAAATATTCTTTTTTCGAAAGCAACAATTAATTTTGCCTCTATCTTGCCTTCCAGAAGAAAGACTGATTTTAGTGAAACAAGATTTTAATAAGCTCTCAGCTAAACAGAAGCTGGCCAGCACCCAGAGATTCTGCACAATAAGGAAAGGTAGGAGGAAGCAGAGGGAGGGAGTGGAGGGCTGGAATGAAAGGGGAGAGTGGGAGGAAGGGATCTTGGAGAGAGTGATGATAAGGCTGAAGAGAGAATTTAGGTAAACAGCAATTGAGATTTGTTAAGATACGTGCTGTGTGGAGTGAAATATAACTCCTTTCCCTGTTCCTTACATAATCTTTAGTAAATCCTATAAACTTACAGAAGACTTTGATTTCAATGGATTTGTTATGGTGGTTGTAGAAATTAAAAAGCAGATTATTTTTGATATATACATATGGGGTCATGATTGACACTGGGAAAACTAGAAACTACATATGGGTGACTCTGATCCTTTATTGCTAAGGATACTAAATAATGACATTACATCTAATGTATAAAATATAGAAAAAGGAATATTGTCAGAGCTGCTTTCAGAGGCTGACAACTGCAAGGAGGGTATGGGCTGAAAGTATAAAGTCTCCAATAAATTAAGGAATGATCAGAGGTGATCAAAATGTTAGCCAGGACATCTCTGACTGGGAAACTGACACGGAGGCCTATGGGGCAGGTCCCTGCCATCTCTCCAGGACCTCTGTCAGGTGCAAGTCCTGGCTGGGCTGATTCTTGGTTTGCCTCATGAGGCAATTCTAGAATCCTGGGTCGAGGTATCTAAGGATGGGAGAGACAGCAGTTTGGTTTTTTGCTTATATTTTGCTTTATCATTGAACAAAACAATACTTAGGCATAATATAAAGAAAACAATTCTAACAGCATGTGAAAGTTTTAAAATATAGGAAAGCTGTTTAAAAGGGGAAAAAAGACAAATATGGCATTTGTTGATCATGGATTATAGCCAGTTCTTTCTTCCTTGATGGTGATTCTTATAAGTGATGTGCTGTTATAAACTGGAATAACTTCTAATGGCCAGAGTGACTCACTGATGGGAAATTAGTCAACAAAGCACAACAACTTTTGGGTAATAAGTCAATTTCTGTCTTCTGACCTGAGCCACTCTCCGTCTCCCTCTGCTCCTAGAATTTCACCTGGACTCTCTTTTCTGCTTTATTGCATTAAGGAAAGTTAGGCTCAACTCTGATTTTTAAAAGCCTCTTACAGGAAGCAAACCTATGAATCAAAGACTAATGGAGTGACCTAATCGCTAGTCCAGGCTTCCCGCCATTGGCAACCCACCAAACCATTCCCTCCTTCAGAAGATTTCTTTATAGAAGTTGTGAGTGCTAATTATTTGCAGCTGTTGCTGACTGTGCTTTAACAACCTGCTGGGCTTGCCCTAGGAGCCTGGCGGACTGAACAGCCTATATGGGGTTATTGACCAAATCCTATGAAAACCAAAGACACTGGAAGTATGGAAACTATATGGGGGAATCCTAAGGAAATCTCAGAAAAATCTCAATAGAAATGTATATTTTGCCTAAAAGCAGCCAATTCCAGAACTCTTCGCTTTAGAGGCAAAGTACCAACAGGGAATTGCAGAATGGAAGAAAAAGGAAAGATCAGTGAGGGAGGATTAAGGAAGGAAAGAAGGAATCGGCACTGGGAGACTTGGATCTAGGAACGCAATTCCTCCCCAGGGTGGCAGGTCAGAGTAAAGGGGACAACGCCGCCCCTTTGATATTCCGGGAGTAACAGTCGTGAATGGAAATGTTAAATCTCGTAGTTACCTCGGGATAGAAATGGGACCAAAGGGTCCAGGAGAAGAAAGTGAACACACAGGTGGAGCGCCATCTACAGGACGTTCAATCAGACACCCTGCGAAGGCCACCCTTCCAACTCAGGAGCAACAGCGGGTTAATCGCATCAGTTCGTAACCTTCCGCCCCAGCTCAGGACCGGGGTTATTTTTTCTCATTTGTAACCTGAATCTTTAAATACTTTTCCTTGCTTTTCTTTTTCAGACATTAAAAAGTTGTCCAATTAAGGATCAGAAAAACATGTTTTTTTAAAAAAAAACATGGAAACTCATAACTGCAATTACATCAACCTTTATCATGAAGCCAAAGCTAGGCTTCACATCTTGAATTTTAACTCTGGGGAGGGGAGCTATGTCTTGCGTTGGACCAATTCAATACTAAGCAGAGAATTAGTAGATGTGAGTGGTTTCCTGATTACTAGACTATTGCTTATATAATCGTAAAATAGGGCACAAGAATACAAAGTTTGGAGGCAAATCCAGACACAATAGAACACTGTACAAATTTAAATATACTGTATGATACCTAATGTTTCAGCGTATTTAGTAAAAATACACAGAATAACACATGGTGAGGCATTTGTCTTGTTCCACACAAGCTTTAAAAAGGCAATTTGACATACCATGAACTAATGGAAAAATGTGAATTCATAATCTAATTGGTAGACTATCATAAAGATTGAAAGCTGTTGAAAAATTCTCCTGTGGATAGAAAGACTATAACATGGAAAATCATGTAACAGAATAACTCAAATGTAGGCTCTGTCAATCACTAGCTATGTGAACTTACTTATTCAACCACTCGGTGCCAAGAATACCTATTGTGGAAGGCTGTCATAATAATCGACACAGGTTAATGCATCTAAAGTGCTTAGAACAATACTAGCTACATAATGTATACTCGTCAAATGTTAGCTTCTGTTATTGGTGTTATTTGAATTACATGAGTTTAAGAGTTATTTGATGTGACACCAAATTTCATGGTAAAATGACTATCTTCAGAGACTTAACAAATTATTGCATGCAGGAGTATGGCATTTGGTCATAGAAAATGGTACACAAGGAAAAGTCTAGGTTGGAATCACAACTGTTCACTGGTGTATCATAAAATTTTGTCACAGAATCTCAGCTAGATTCTCTGTACTTGCCCCTACCCCATCCAGCCCCTGGATGGAACCTTGGTGTGAATGAAGCTGAGCACCTTCAGTGTTTTTGCACAAATGTTATAATCCATAAATATAGCATTTTTATGTTTAACTTTCGTGACAATTTCTGAAGAAGCAGAAAGAGGATTTTTGTTGTTGTTTTTCAGTAACTCTTGTTAACTCATTGGTTCTCTCCTTCATTCTTCATAGCTGACCCAAATATTTTATGACAATAATGTAGTGATAAGTAATTAAGATGTATATACAATAAAATAACACTTAACTATTCATCTTGGCCACTATAAAGTTTAAAGTTCAGTTTATGGCTTAGATCTAACAATAGTCTCTTGAGTCACATAATTGTTCTATAAAGTAGTGTGTAATTCAAATGCTTCAGTAAAATAAATTCCCTGGGAGGAAGTAAAATAGACATAGGAGATATGTTCAAATAGGTCTTATAAATACCACTTATCTTCTTGTCTGGCAACAGCCGCTTTTGGGAAAGCAAATATAATGGACTGAATGTTCATGTGCCCCCTCCAAATTCATATGTTGACATCCTAACCCCCAATATAATGGTATGGGGAGCTGGGGCCTTTGGAGGTAATTTAGGTTGTGATAGTGGAGCTCTGATGAATAAGATTAGTGTCCCCACTAATGGAAAAGAGACCCCAGAGAGTTCCTCGCTCCCACCACCTAAAGATACAAAGAGAAGACAGCAGTCTGCAGCTTGGAAGAGGTCCCTCACCAGAGACCAGCAGTGCTGTCACCCTCATCTGAAACGTCCAGCTTCCAGAGCTGTGAGAAATAAATTTCTATTGTTTATAAGCCACCCAATCTATGGTACTTTGCTATAACATCTCAAATTGACTAAGACAGCAAGTATATTAAAAATGTTAATGATATGAATGCAAAATTTATGACAATCTCCAGTCAATATCCAAATGATAGCCTACAAACAAATCTGGGGAGTAAAGATTACTGAAACAGCTGTCCCAGAAACATCACTGACGTAAATTTAATATGTAGTGTCTGTTAGTTTAAGTCTTCACATGGAAATTGAGGAAGAGAAAACTTGTGTTCTCTTTGTCCCAAGCACACAGTTGGATTGCATTTACCAGCATTCTTTATAATTGGGGGACCACGTGAGTGTGTAATGGATTGTGGGCAGAAGTGATGTACACCCCTTTTATTTTGGACAAAGTGGAGGAACCCAGTGCCCTAGATGGTGGCAGAGCCTCTGCATGGGAGAAGTCTGGATCCATGAATGACCATCAACCAGAGGCTCCCCTCTCCTTTTCCCTGCATTGGACTGTGCCATGAAGCATAAATAAACTTTAACTGTGTATTAAAAATATGAGAGTTTTCTTTTCTTAAATGGCAGCATAGCCTGACTAAAACAGAACTCTTACAAAACTAGTAAAACATAAATTGGATTTTCTTCTTGTGAAATAGAGTGCACCCTTGAGATAAAGTAGAAAAGCACTCCCATCTCTGGTGAGTAATTTTATGAAGTGCCTGTGGCACTTGGTAAAAAGAGGCTGCTGAGTGGAAAATCCCGTTTCATCAAGCTGTGAGTAGCTTAGTTATCCAAAACTGATCCTCAACTTCCCCATGTTGGAAACCTTAAAATGTGATGAGCTGTTTCAATGACACTATTCCACACAGTATTATATATTTTAAAGTACCATTTTCACCATTATTTTTGTAAAGATATAGAGAATATTTACTTGTCACAAGTGCTGGACACAGAAGCAGAGCCAATGTCCAACAGGAGAGGAAAGAAGCTTGGAGACAGTCTTCAAATGATAGTATTCCAAGCAGAAGAATCTTCCACAAGCCAGTCTCCTCTGGTCTCCATCTTGGAATGGATCTAATCATCACAGGTTTTTGCAGGATTCAGCAAGCTTGGGATGATCTCTATTATCCTTGGGGTGGCGTAATGAGAAGGCAGTGGCTCTGCTAGAGGGCCCCAAAATAACCTGCAAACCACTGAAGATTCATCCATTGAATAAAAAACTATAAAGAGTCATGCCCCTTTGTGCTCAAAATAATATCTAATACCTCAGTACAGAACATAAAAGCCTTCATGTCCCGGCATGTGTTCACTTCACAGCTTCGTCTTTTTTCGCTCTTCTTTCGTAATTTACACTGGCCATGCTGAACATTTTAAAGTTTCTTCAGTTGTCCCTGTGCCTTCTCATTCACAATTTTCTTTGTTCATAATTTTTCCCTTCTTACAGCTGCTAAAGATCTGCCCTACTTATTCCACCACTTGTTAATTAAACAGAGATTCAGGAGGCAACTGATTGGCATGAAGGAAGTTGTGTTCTGAGAGGATTCAAAGACATCTGTTTAGTAGTCTTGACCTTTCTGGCTTCTGCTTAGATGTCCTTTCCACCGGGAAGCCATCTGGTTATTTGCTTGATCTGCGTCCTCCTCCAAGTGTCTGTATGCCAACATCTTCCAGTCATTGCACTTTATTCCTAGTGTACCCCCGCCCTCCACCACTCCCAACACACATACACACACGCACACACACACACACAAACACACCCTGAAGAGCTCAAGTCTTGTCTGCCCCTATTATCTCTCAGGCCTCAGTGCTTAGGGATTTGTTGAATGATTAAATGAATGCATCTGCCACCATCAAACTAAGTTGCTGAAACAGCCCCATCCACCTGCTTTTCTGCTGCAGCCTAAATGTTACTTCTTTTTAATGATCTCTTGTCTCTTTCACGCTGCTATTGACTTTCACTTAAAATTTATATCTTATGTATTAAAATACATAAACAAATGGAATATATGCTATATTTTACCCGCAGAATTCTCTTCTGGCTTAAAGGATGCTCATTGACTATAATAATGGCAAACTTTCTTCTTTCTTTTTTTTTTTGCATGTGGATGCAATTTAGAAAAAAAGTGATTACGATTTACACTTTTGAATTAAAAATAGAAAGCTCTATTTAGGAAAAAGTGTATATTCATATAACTCAAAGAGCATATGGAAAGGGGAGTATCAACTAAAGGGAACTACTATAAAAATATCTTTTAAATTTTTCACTGGAAATAATTTCAGATTTACAAAACTTACAAAAGGTACAAAGATTTCCAAGATATTGTTCACCCAGATTTCCTAAATGCTAACATCTTATACCCTACACTTTTCAAAATCAAGAAATTATTATTGTTATAATACTGTATGTATTTTACAGACTTTATTTCAAATTTCATTAATAGCTTGGCTAATGTCCTTTTTCTGGCCCAGGATCCAATGCAGTAACATACATTGCGTTTAGACATTAGATATCCTAATCCTCGTTTTTAGAAGAGCTCTTTAGTTCTTTTGTTTTTAATGACATTGGCAGTTTTGAAGATTATTGGCCAGTTATTCTGTAGAATTTTCCTGTGTTTGAGTTTGTCTAATTTTTCTTCATGATTAAATTCAGGCTATGCATTTTTGTTAAAAAAAATACCACAGAAATGATGTATTCTTCTCAATATTTCATATCAGGAGGCACGTTTTATCAGTTTGATAACTTGGCTAAGGCGGTATCTGCCAGGTTTCTTCACTGTAAACTTACTATTTATTTTCCTCTGCAATTAGTAAGTATCTTGTGGGCTGATAATTTAAGACTATACAAATATCTAGTTTCTCATCACATTTTCATCTTCTAATGGCAACATCCAGTGGTGATCTCCACCTAACACAATTATTACTATGGTGCTTGAAAGACAGTAGCTTTTAATTTCCTCCCCCCCCCCCCTTCCTTCTTTCTTTCCTTCCTTCCTTCCTTCTGAGTCGTGCTCTGTCACCCAGACTGGAATGCAGTGGCACGATCTCAGCTCACTGCAATCTCTGTCACCCAGGTTCAAGCAGTTCTCCTGCCTCAGGCTCCTGAGTTTTAAATTTTTACTGCACTGCTTTACACAGGCTCCTGAGTAGCTGGGGTTACAGGTGCCTACCACCACGCCCAGCTACTTTTTTGTATTTTTAGCAGAGATGGGGTTTCACCATGTTGGCCAGGCTGGTCTTGAACTCCTGAGGTCGTGATCCACCCATGTCGACCTTCCAAAGTGCTGGAATTATAGGCATGAGCCACCACACCTGGCCCAGTAGCTTTTAATTTTCTTATTCTTTCTACATCTGTCAGTTGGAATTCTACTGAAAAGATGTTTTCTTATTTACTTACTTATTTATTCATGGACTCTTATTTTAATAAATAGGTTACAATCCATGACTTTCATGATTTGCTGCTTGTTCAAATTGTCCCAGGTTTGAGGTTAAAGTGATATCATAATTTTGTGTACCCATAGCACCATCCATAGGGCAGACATAGTGGATGCTCTCAAAAAATATTTGCAAAGTCATGCAGCATGCTAAAGGAAGAAAACCAGAACATATTATTTATAAGAATGAAGAAGAGAATATGAATTAACTTTTATTTATAAATTGTTTCTAGAAAATTTATAGCAACATGGTAAGAAACTCACAATTGAAAGTATAATGTAGATTAAAAGTAAGAGAGAAGGTTGGTGCAAAGAAGAAACTAAGTAGAAATATATGATGGAAATAAGAAAAGGCGAGTGCCCTAAATGTAAACTTGATAGGCGGTAGAATGGTATGCTTAATATAGTGCACTTATGGTGACAATAATGAAATCAGAATTGCTGATTTCTATAAGGTCAATTTGAGACTGAGGTTTCAAGCATGGGATAAAGGAGTAAATTTGTTTGTTTTTAGAAAAGGCAGTATAATGATCATAATCTTCAATCTTAAATTGCTTTCTTCATTTAAACAGATGTTTAAAGGGCAAATGGTGAATCTAATATACAAGAGAATATCATACAAAGAGCGGGAAAGAACAGGAGAGAGAATGTTCTACTCTTGGCTTCTTTTGACTCTTTAAGAATATTGCTAATGAGCCCCATCTGTGTCAGCTTCTGAGTCTTTGCAACCTGTTTCTGGTTAGACTCACATCCCTGATTTTTCTTTTATGGAAAACAGCAGTTTAAAATCAAGCCCTCCCGCAGGGAAAGGTTGCTGGGCCATCTGGGGTCCCTCTGGGGACAAGAACAGTTTACCATACCCCATTAGAGGCAGGCAGATAGGCGCTACATAAAGACCAACAGCTGCCTAGCAAGTAAAAAGAGAACACAAATCATCAAAAACAATTTTTACTGCACTGCTTAAAGGAAAAACAAATTTGGTCTCTGCATACCGAAGTTACTATATCTCTAGGAAAGCAGCAAACTGCCCTGGGGGCACTGTGATGTCCTGCTTTCATTTTTCCAAATTCCTTTGCTTTCATCTGTTTCATTTACTGCAGATTTACTTAGAGCCTTTAATATGAGTTAATGTACAGCATGACTTTCTGAATGGGGAGTGTTACGTAAAGCATTTTCCAAATACGTCTTGTAATATGTTGCGGTTTTTGCATAGGCCAGTAGTTCTCAAACATTAGCCTGCATCAGAATCACTTGCAAGGCTTCTTTAAAGAGGAATTGCTGTTCTACCCTGCTCTGTAGTTTCTGATTCAGCAGGTGTGTAGTGGGGCCCAGAATTTGCATTTCTAACAAGTACTCAGATGATGCTGATGCTGCTGGTCCAGGTACTGTTTGGGGGAACCACTGACCTAGGTATATGATACCCAAATCATTTTGGTTTAAATATGTCTTTAGGGGTCTTTTATATCTTTCAATTCCCAATAAGATGTAAACTAAAAAAAAGGTCTCAGCTCACTGGAATTTGCTGTTGTTGTGGTTAAACCTCCATCTAGTATTTTCAGAAGTAGAAACAAAGAATTACTAATGTTCTACTGCAATTCTGCAAGAGACCTACAGGTTGTTCTTATTTATTTGAGACAGTTTCGCTCTTGTGGCCCAGGCTGGAGTGCAGTGGCGCGATCTCAGCTTACTGCAACCTCCGCCTTTTGGGTTCAAGTGATTCTCCTGCCTCTGCCTCCTGAGAAGCTGGGATTACAGCCATGTGCCACCATGTAATTTTTTGTATTTTTAGTAGAGATGGGGCTACTCCATGTTGGTCAGGCTGGTCTCAAACTCACAGCCTCAGTTGATCTGCCCACCTTGGCCTCCCAAAGTGCGGGGATTACAAGCGTGAGCCACCGTGCCTGGCCCAGGTTGTTTTATTATGTGTGTATAATATGACAACATTTGGGTTTCCAACAATTAAGGAACATTGACTTACAGAATTTTACAATTTCAGATTCCATCCCATTGATGATTCGTTAAGAGAAGCAGTCTTCTTACAGATTATGGCAGGGATTTTTTGCATCAGAAGATACTTGCTGTACAGATGTTTGGATTTGTTTTTTTGTTTTTCATTAAAATTTTTGGTCCTGGGGAAAAAAACTGACTTCTAGGCACTTCTTAGAGGTGCAAAAGTTTCTCTGTGGCCATGAAGATAAGAGATGGTGGAAATATCAATAAAGAGCTCTGAGGCCCGGGCGAGGTAGCTCACACCTGTAACCTCAGCACTTTGGGAGGCTGAGGCGGGTGGATCACTTGAGGTCAGGATTTTGAGACCAACCTGGGCAACATGGTGGCCAATCCCGTCTCTACTAAAGATACAGAAATTAGCAAGGCATGATGGCAGGTGACTGTAATCCTAGCTGCTTGGAGGCTGAGGCAGGAGAATCGCTTGAACCTGGGAGTCAGTGGTTGTAGTGAGCTGAGATCACGCCATTGCACTCTAGTCTGGGCAACAGATTGAGACCCTGTCCAAAAAAAAAAAAAAAAAAAAAACCCAAAAGAAAAAAAAAAGAGCTCTGAGAGCTGTGAACCCAGTGAGTTATGTACCAAACCTGGTTTACAAACCAATTTTAAATCAAATATATGTGTATATAGATATTCTCTATTTGGTGTAACTATCTAAGGAGTACTTTCAGGCCAACTAATCCCAAACTTGCCTTTTCATTAAACATGCATCTGTTGGTCTTGAGGTCCAAGAGGGAAACCAAAATTGAAGTTCAGTATTTATTATTATGCTAGTGATTATCAGTAACAATCCTGGTACATACCTGTTATTCAAAAACTCCTGGAACCAGATGTGTTTCAAAATTGAGAATTCAGAATGTCTACCATTTTGGAATGATAAACAATAAACACATTTTGGAATATATGTAACATTTCCAGCAGGGTCCAGGACAGCACCTGATAAAGAAATGAATTAAAATTTCTACAGAAAATATACACATAGTCACACTAAGTGGCATAAATAAAGACAATGAACAGCTTTGTAATGGTTACATTTTGCTACCAAATAAGTTCAAGTTAAGTCATATTTTTTCTTTAACTTTAAAAAAGAGCTTTATTGAGGTATAACTCACATTCCATAAAATCACTATTTTAAAGTGTACAATTCAGAGGTCTTTAGCATACTCACAGATCTGTGCAACCATCACCACTGTCTAATTTTACATTATATCCATCACTCTCTATTTCTCATTTCTCCTGGCTCCTGGTAACCACTAATCTACTTTCTGTCTCTATGGATTCACCTGTTTTGGACACTTCGTATAAACGGACTCATACAATATTGGCCCTTTGTGTCTGCCTTCTTTTGCTTAACATAATGTTTTCAAGGTTCATCTATGCAGTAATGTGTATCAGTACTTCATTGCTCTATGTTGCTGGATAATATTCCATTTTACGGCTATACCAGATTTTGTTTATCCTTTCATCAATCAGTGAACACTTGGGTTCTCCACCTTTTAGTTATTATGAATAATCCTGCTGTGAACCATTAGGAAAAAGTTTTTGTGTTAACATGTAGATATACACATAAGAGTGGACAAGTTATTGTGTGAACATGCGGATATATACCTGAGTGGGCAAGTATATATATCACACACATGGAATTATACCTAAGATATGTATATATATATACATATATATATATGTACACCTAATAGTGGAATTTCTGGGTTGTGCAGCAATCCCGTTTAATTATTTTTTAGGAACTGGAAAACTTGTTTTCCAAAACAGCCGCACCACTTTCCATTCCCACCAGCATGATGGTTCCAATTTCTGCTCATCCTTGCCAATACTTGTCCTCGTTCATCTTTTTATTATAGCCATCCTTGTGACTTTGAAGTAGTATTTAATTTTGGTCTTGATTTTTATTTCCCTAATGGCTAATGATGTTGACCTTTTTTTCGTGTACTTATTAGTCATTTCTATATCTTCTTTGGAGAAATATTTATTCGAATCATTCACCTATTTTAAAAATTGAGTGATTTCTCTTTTTGTCATGGAGGTATAACAATTCTTCATCAGTGCCTCTTGTAGTGTTGCAAGCCTTTGGTTAATTTGTAGAGTTCTGGAAAAAGTTGGATTTTTAGCATTTTTGCGAATATTTTTGTAACTTTTGTGGAGGGTCTGATTTGCAGAGCTTCTTATCCAGCCATTCTGGAAGTGCTTCCCAGGTCATATCTTACAGACTATAAAAAGCCTTTCATTTTTCAAAACTTTTTTGAGCTGTAGAATTGTGAATCATGTGTTGCTCTGAATATAAATTCTGCCCTCATTTCACCTTTTTGGTGTACATATGGTTTGAATAAAGGAGATGGCAAAATTGTGTAACTGAAAATATAACTTTTCAATGTAGAGTAGAACCTAGTGATGAGGATGTGAAAAGAAAATTGAAAATAGAGATGATTATGTCAGAGTTGTCTAAAAGGGAGCTGGGAGGGCATGAGGAGTTGGACCTCAGTCACATACACACCCAGATGGAATCTGACCTATTTAACTGGGCCAAATTATAAAACCAGTTGCATTTGATTTGAGCTGTAGTACTGGGCTGGGTCACCGATGTCCTGGAGAAATAGCTACACAAAACTAAGTTGATCTTCAACTAGAGACATCCTAAGCTGATAACCAGCCATCATCAATCATAAACTGTGCTAAAACCCTCCAGGGCATGAACTTACAATAGTCGTTATAAGCCCTGCCTTACCTTGCCTGGATAGAACATGGTTTAGCTGCTTGCTAGATTTGTGTCTCCCAAATTGCAATTCCTAAGGCCCTGATTAGAACACCTATTCTTGGCCTGGTGCATTGGCTCACACCTGTAATCCCAGCACTTTGGGAGGCTGAAGCGGGCTGATCACAAGGTCAAGAGATTGAGACCATCCTGGCCAACATGGTGAAATCCTATCTCTACTAAAAATCTCAAAATTAGCTGGGCATGGTGGCACATGCCTGTAGTCCCAGCTCCTCAAGAGGCTGAGGCAGGAGAGTAACTTGAACCTGAAAGGTGGAGGCGGCAGTTAACCTAGATCATGGCACAGCACTCCAGTCTGGCGACAGAGTGAGACTGCGTCTCAAAAAACAGAACGCCTATTCTTCTGCTTGCTGTGCTGTAGAGTTGGCTGTATTTCTTACTTATTGACAAGGAAGAGGTAAACATAAATCCTACATTTTTATGCTGATATTGTAGAACAACTTTGTTATAATGCTACCTACATGAGAAGAAACAATATTAGTGTTCATTTATACTTATTTTATATTAAGAAAGACTTGTTTTCATAACAGGCCAAAACCCAGATGTTTTGGTTTTTATTGGCAGAAAGTAAAGGCAATATAAAAATTTAATTAAGGTTGTAACTCTTCCATAAATTTATAAATTTCACTGACAACCAATTAATCTGTGTTTTGATACGTTCCGCCCTTTAAAAATATGAGAATTATAAAAATTAGTCGAATTATAAGAATTTATTGAAAAGCCATCAGAGTTTTAATATTAAGTTGCTAAGAGTTTCAAAGAGTCATGTTTTGCTTATAGATTTTAGACACCAGGACAGGATACCAGAAACTCGCTTGGTAGTGTAGGAGAGAAATGTCCTCCCTCCAGCTTTCTAGGTTCTTTGTCTAGGCTATAAATTAAATTGCCATTAGACAAATTAGCAAGAGAAAAACCATGTTTAGTTAAATGCATACACACAGGAGTTCCATGAAAATAGATGATTGACGCTTATACAGCATCCTGAATTATATACAGAAAGGAATAGGGACTTGGGGCTTCTGGTGGGCAGTGGAGAGAAGTTTCAGAAGGATGAGGGGAGGAAATGTATGGTGAATAAAAGTTGCCTTGTTATGCAGATTAAAAGTCGGCTAATAAAGTTGTTAGAGCAGCCCTCTTTCTGATACAGATACTTTTACTGATGTAGATTTCCTTTATAGATGTAAATTTCTTGTATACAAGGATGGGTTTTCAGAGCTACTCCTGTGTCTGCAGAGTATCAGAATAAGTAGCTCAAAACATGCTAAAAAAGCTTATTTTGGGGTGGCATATTCTGGAGTCCTATAGTCATATTTTGGGATGTCCTGAGTCTCCACACCAGCAACGAACAACTCTTGGGAGCCTTAGAACTGGTATTTATTGAGCATATACTACACGCCTGGGAACATGTGATTGTGTTTGGAGACAGGGCCTTTAAAGAGGTAATTAAGGTAAAATTAGGCCATGTGGGTAAGCCCTGATGCAATATGACTGGTGTCCTTCTAAGAAGAGATCAGGACATAGACTGAAGTTTGGCCACATAAGGCCACAGTGAGAATGTGGTCATCTACAAGCCAAAATAGAAGCTTCAGAAAAACTAAACCTGACAACACTTAGATCTTGGGCTTTCAGCCTTGTTGCATTTTTTTAATGGAAGCCCTTGTAAGCTAACACAATGGGGCAAGAAGATAATAAAATAAGAAAACACGTGTGACAATGTGATGCAAGCACGAGGAAGAAAGGAGGGCTGAAGGGGCTGCTATATGTGATAGGGTGGCTCGGAGAGGACATCTATCTCTAGTGACATTTGGGAGACTTGCGTAAAGTGAGGATGTAGACCTTATGGACATCTGGGAAGAGATGGAAAAGGTAATGAGTGCAAAATTTCTGAGGCTAAAATGTGTTTATCACCTATGATGACTGCTCTTACATTCTGAGACCAGGGAAAACAGATGCATCTTTAAGAAATAGGCGAGTAGGGTCACTTGGCCTGTAAGCACTCTGAGACAGACAGGGTTTGGGGCTGTAGGAGTGGTCTCCAATTGTCTGGTGGTACCTAGAGATTGGTTGGTTTGCATTTGAAAGACAGGCCCGTTGAGTCCTTTGGGACAGTCTCTGGTCAGCAAGATTTTAAGATGTCAAAACATCATAAAATACAGAAAAAAAATTTAAAAATGATTAATACAAGCAAATAGTGAAGATCCATGCAGCTACATTTGATCTAAAGTTAGTTTGTAACCGGGTTTGGTACTTAACTCAGGATTCATAGCTCAGTTTGCTCTCAGAGTCCTTTAGTGATATTTCCACCATTCCCCATCTTCTATCACAGCAACAAAGAAAGTTTAGCACCTGCAAGGAAGTGTCTGATTTCACTAAAAACAGAAGTTTTTTCCTAAAAACGTTAAACGTTCTTTAGTGAGATAAGATAAATGCACACACACACACACACCCCTCTATAAGTTTTTAGACATAATGAAAGCGAGGCTTAGGGCAGTTAAATAATATTCCTAATATCAACAGAGAGTAAAATTTTGTCTGATTATAAATCTCATGTTTTACATTTTTTAAAATCACATTTTTGAAAACAATAGAGGCTTAATTTCAGATGCTTAGGGAATAGTCTGATGGTTTATTTATCTAATCGATGGTGTCATCTAGTGGCAATTCATTCAAATTTCAACCGAGTACCCTAGAGGGATATATATACTAAAGTCATTAGCGAGTATTTCTAAGCAAAGCTTCTCCAACTTAAATGACTGTCAAATGGTAGTCATCACTTTTTGAAATAATTAGATTCAGAGGCAGTTACAAAGATATTACAAGGAGGCCTGTGCACTCTTCATCTAATCATTTCATTTTGTCATTCTTACTTTGTGCCTATTGTGAGTAGTGCTGCTATGAACATATGTGTGCAGGTACTTATCTGAACACCGGATTTCACGGTTTGGGAGGATGTACATGAAGGAGTGGAATTGCAGAGTCCTATAGTAATTGCATGTTTAACTCTTTAAAAACTGCCAAACTGTTTTGTACAGAGGCTGAACCATTTTGCATTCTCACCCTCTATGTATGTGTTCCAATTTTCTACATCCTCATCAATACTTGTTATTTTCTGTTTTTAAATCATAATCATCCTAGTGGCTGTGAAGTGGTGCTTATTGTGGTTTCAGTTTTGTTTTCCTCACAACTAGTGCTCTTGAGCATCTTTTCGTGTGCTTGTTGGCCACTTGTATATCTTTTATGGAGAAATGTTTATTCAAGCCCTATGCTTATTTTTTAAATTGGGTTGTTGACTTTTTGTTGTTGAACCGTTTTAAGAGTTCTTTATACACTTCTGGATACTGGGCCTTTATCAGATATAATTTGTAAATATATATATATATATATATATACACACATATATGTGTGTATATATATGTGTGTGTGTGTGTGTATATATATATACACACATATATATATACATATGTGTGTGTATATATATATATATATAGAGAGAGAGAGAGAGGAAGGTTTCTTTTAACTTTCTTGATAATAATATCCTTTGATGCCCAAAAGTTTTTCAGTCTGATGAATCCCAATTTATCTTTTCTTCTTTTGTTGCTCATGCTTTTGGTATTGTGTCTAAGAATTTGGAACCAAATCCAAGTTAGTGAAGATTTATTCCTATGTTTTCCTCTAAGAGCTTTATAATTTTAGCTCTTATATTAAGGTGGCTGATTCGCTTAGAGTTAATTTTTGTATTTTCTTAATATATTGTGTGAAGTATAAAACATTCCCAGAATTAAAGAAAAACATGATTTAACACATGAAAAGGCTCAACTAGTTGCTAAAAACAAAAATTATTAATTAAAACACCACATATATAAATATGGGAAGAAAACGTTGGTTAGTTTTGAGAGACGTAAAAACAGATTTCCTATAAAGAAATGAAAAAGAAAATTAAATCAGAACTAAAATGACAGTGGATAATCTCAAAAGTTTTGGGGAAAATATCCCTCAACATAAAATTCTAGCTAATTATCTTTCAACTGTGAGTGCAAAATAAAGAGGCTTTCATTTAAGCAAAGACTCAGACATTTAACTTCTAAAATACCCTCTGTAAATCAATTACTATGAGATATGCCATATCTAAAAAATCCAAACTCAAAAATTCTAGAGGAATAAGTAAGATGTAAAGAACAATGTAAGCAGAGAAATCAAATAAACATAATATTAGTTGTAAACAAATTCTAGGAATAAACAAAATGTTAAATAAACATTTGGAAAAAATGGAAATAACCAATATGAGAGGTTTGTGGCTTTGCAGCATTTGTGAGTGGAGGAAAGTATTAAGATTTCTTTATTGCTTAAAGGCAAGATATGCCTCTTTAGAAATAACCTTTAGGTTGAATAATAGCTGCTTAAAGATGTCTACATCAAAGTCCCACAAACCTATAAATATATTACCTTATATGGCAAAAACAATTTTTAAAGTGTGATTAACTTAAGAATATTGACGTTGAGCCCGGGTGGGGTGGCTCATGCCTGCAATCCCAGGATTTTGGGAGGTCAAGGTGGGCAGATCACCAGGTCAAGAGATTGAAACCATCCTGGCCAACACAGTGAAACCTTGTCTCTACTAAAAATATAAAAAAATAGCTAGGTGTGGTGGTGCACACCTGTAGTCCCAGCTACTTGGGAGGCTGAGGCAGGAGAATTGCTTGAACCTGGGAGGTGGAGGTTGCAGTGGGCCGAGATCATGCCACTACACTCCAGCCTGGCGACACAGCGAGAGTCTGTCTTGGAAAAAAAAAAAAAGAATATTGATGTTGAAAGGTTATCCTGTATTATCCAGAAGTAACACAGCCTTGCCAAAGCATTTTGGACTTCTGACCTCCAGAACTGTAACAGGGCTGCGCTGTTTTAAGCTGTATAGTTTTTGGTAATCTGTTATAGCAACAATAGGAAACTAATACAATAGCTTTAAGTATTTGTGTTAAAATTTAAGGGTGACTCATGGAAGAATAAAGATAGAATGTAAAATTTCTAAACCATTTAGAAAATGGAACAAAGCCGGGCGCGGTGGCTCAAGCCTGTAATCCCAGCACTTTGGGAGGCCGAGGCGGGTGGATCACGAGGTCAAGAGACCGAGACCATCCTGGTCAACATGGTGAAACCCCGTCTCTACTAAAAATACAAAACATTAGCTGGGCATGGTGGCGCGTGCCTGTAATCCCAGCTGCTCAGGAGGCTGAGGCAGGAGAATTGCCTGAACCCAGGAGGCGGAGGTTGCGGTGAGCCGAGATCGCGCCATTGCGCTCCAGCCTGGGTAACAAGAGTGAGACTCCGTCTCAAAAAAAAAAAAAAAAGAAAATGGAACAAAAAAATTTGAACAATTCTGCAAATCACAGAAGATAGGTTAAACAGAAAAAAAAAAAAAAAGAAAAATGCAGCCAGTAGAAAGCCAAATATTAAAATGTCAAGAGCAAATCTAAGTACAGCAATAAAATGGCAAATATAAATGAGTTACACTCACCCATTATAAAATAGAGATTCTCAGCTGACTATTAAAAAACAGAACAAAACAGCTAAATTTTTCTATGTGCTATATAAAAATATTCTCCTGAGACAAAATGATAGCGGGATGTCTGCTTTCGGGCAGAAGGGAATATTTGGTGCTGAACTAGCCTTCTCACTCCCAACAGCTAGAGAATTAGACACGATATAGGAAATAACTGTTTTCAGACTTTGTACAATAGGCGATGCAAGACTGATTCTTGACGTTTATGTAATTCTTTTTTTGGCTCCATCTATTTTAAGTAGTAATTTAGCAACTTTAGCTTAAGACTAATTTTGCCTTTATCACTACTTTATAATTTATTGAATACTGAAAGGTAACATTACTTTCTATTATTTTCTGTTAACTTTGAAGTCTTCTCCAATTGAGCGCTGAGAGTAACATTTTCATCAGTGCCTGGGCTGACAAAATCAGAATCTCAAGATGAAGCCCAGGCCTTCCATATTTTAAAGCTTCAGGTGATTCTAAAGTTCATGAAGGCGGCGGGCGATGGCTGACGCCTATAATCCCAGTACTTGCGGGAGGCTGAGGCAGGCGGATGACCGGAGGCTAGCACTTCCAGACCAGTGTGGCCAACAAGGTAAAACTCTGTTTCTACTAAAAATACAAAAATTAGCCAGGCATGGTGGCAGGTGCCTGTTACCCCAGCTACTCCAGAGGCTGAGGCAGGAGAATTGCTTTAACCCAAGAGGCAGGGGTTGCAGTGAGCCGAGATCTTGACACTGCCCTCCAGCCTGGGTAACAGAGCAAGACTCTCAGAAAAAAAGAAAAAGGTTCATTAGGATTGGAAAATGACTACTATTTCTGAAAACAAAATCAAACAGAAACTTGTTTAGAATAATGAGTAATGAAGGACATTTTCTGCAGATTAAATTATTTTGTCATATGAATTAACTATTAATTGAAGCCAGGTGTGAGTTATAATGATGCATCCTTTTAATCAATAGAAAGTAGATCAGACTTTCTACTATATTTTTTCATTCTACAAAAACATATTGAATGCTTAGTATAATCTAGGCTGTGTGCACTGGAAACCAGAGTGAACAAAATAGTCACGGTCCCTTTCAGAACTTTATGGACTGGAGGAGCCAGACATTAAACATATAGTCATACAAGTCAGTGTTTAAAAATGATCGGTGGCAAATGCTATGAGAAACAGTACAGGGGCTCAGAGGGCGTGCGTGGGAGGCTCCTGTCCTAGTCTCAAATGTCAGGGAAGTTTGAGTTTTAGTTGAAATATTTGAGTTGAGAAATTAATAAGGTGAAGGGAGGTGGACAAGATAACTGTTTTCTAGGAAAGGAAGGAACGTTTGCCATGTTTCTAAGATGGAAAGCTGTGCAGGCAGCCCTCCTCACACTCTAATGTGCATAAGAATTGTCTTGGGGGTTGGTGGGCGCGGTGGCTTACCCCTGTAATCCCAGCACTTTGGGAGGTTGAGGTGGGCGGATCACCTGAGGTCAGAAGTTTGAGACCAGCCTGGCCAACATGGCGAAACCTCATCTCTACTAAAAATACAAAAAGTAGCTGGGTGTGGTGGCGGGTGCCTGTAATCCCAGCTACTCTGGAGGCTGAGGCAAGGAGAAGTGCTTGAACTCGGGAGGCAGAGGTTGCAGTGAGCTGAGGTGGCACCACTGCACTCCAGTCTGGATGACAGAGTGAGACTCCGTCTCAAAAAAAAAAAAAAAAGAATTGTCTGGAAGCTATCTTATTAAAAGGCAGTAAATTGACAAATCTGCAGTGGAACCTGCTTACACGTGATTCTAATTGACATCGCTGGTCCACATTCCACACTTTAAGTATCAAGAGAAGGACATTCAAGAAACTGAATGAATTTTGGTGTGGTTTGGACCCCGGAGCTGGAAAGAAAGAAAGCAGCCACATGGTACTGCAGGGCCACTTATGTCATTTAGTCCTAACAGTTTGCCACTTAAATCTTGCATTGTGTAAACTGATGGTAATTATCATCTAGAATTTACAGGGTTTTTTTTTTTTTTTTTTCCTGTCTTCCCACCTATCCCTTATGGAGACAAATGATTGTAACTCTTTCACTGAATTGGGTCAAAACCCCTAGCCAAAGACTGCAAGAAATGCACTTGTAGTTAAAGTTAGGCTTATTTGTTTAGTTTGCTGCAAGAAAGAGGGAATGCATTGCATGGAACCATGGGGCTTTCAAGCCCAGGGTAGAAAAGAGGGGCTTCCTATAATATTTAGGGTTATGGCGAGTGGTTCTAAAGAGGGTCTAGGGAAGAGGGGACACATTCTGGGTTGGCTCGTGTCTAGAAGCAGCGGTTTGGTGTTCCAGTAGTCCTGTCGTTTGCTCACCTGCGCAGCTCCAGAGACCAAACTCTTTTCTTTCTTTTTCGCACTTACTGAGTGCATGTCTGATAATGCCACGATCTGAGTCCCCTATAGGACTGTTTTTTCTTTCTTCTGCTAGTTTTCATTCATGTTGTGTGGTCCTTTCACGAAACTTAAAAAAAAAAATTATTGTTATGCCAGACTTTGCATTTGCAAACTTACAGAAACAAGTGGAGTTCCTGGAAGATGTAATCTACTAGAGTGGATTTACATTACTTTTGTCTGGCTTCTTCGTATTGTTCCAGCTTTAGGCATTGAGCTAATTTGAAACTGAGCTTCAGTTTCTCTGAGGGCCATCCACATTCCAGTTCACCCTGCTCCTAGGAGGCAACTCTGAAACCGAAGAAAGAAGGTTCATTAGGCACTGTTTTGGCAAGTTCTGGATCTCATTTCTGTTCTTGAAACCCTGTGACTCTTAAAAGCACTGTTCAACCCCTCAGACTCCTCCTCTGGGATTGACGCAGGAAACCTCCAGGATTGGCAAACATCTCCAAGGGAAAAGTGACCCTCCCCAGGCTTTTGGCTCAATACTTCCTCATATTTTATTAGCTCTGTGATTCCACCAAGCAGTTTTTTAAAAAATTGTCCAGCTTTTCTAGCTGTCTTCAGTGGGATGCTTGATTGGCCATTCCTAGAAGGACAAGCCCATACCATATATAATTTTTATAAATTAATTATATTATATTACCTTTAAAGTTCTTGCATAAAATTGGCTATCTGGGTATGGTGTATTTATAAACTCTTTATTAGTAGAAATAAGTTGCTAGCCAATACCTCAGTCTTCCAAACCATGATGGATAACCAGACTAATTTGCCTTTCTAGAAGAGTAGTTTGCATTTCTTTAAAGGCAGAGTCTGCTAGAAAATTGCTGTTGCCCCGCAATGCTTCTCAATTAAGTTGTCCAGTTCTGTTTTCTCCTACTGGGTCCTCTTTAATTAATCAAAGATTTAGACACTCCTGAGGGGAAATACCAGTTATAACCCTTCACACACTGAAGTAATGGATTTATTCATTTAGCCTTTGCTTTTGTAAGACTTGTCATCACAGAAGGTAGAGTGTCAATGGTAATATGGAGACATTACTTCATTACCAATGGATCTGAGACTGTAATTGGTTTCCTTTCCTAAACCATGTGTATCATGCACATGTGTTAAAAAGGAGAGTTGTTTGCAGAGTCAATACAATTTTGCCATTACAAAATCTGCAAAGGGACACAACAACAGAGTCTCTTCCAAGCTTGCAGTTTAAACATAATATTTTCTTTACCTGCTTTCCTGCTGACGTTAATTTAAATTTACACTAAGCTAAAGGATGTTTATAGTTTGAAGGAAAATGCTCAGTTGAAGTTGTGAGGCCAACAGAGCAGAAATGGAAACTTTCCAATCTGAAATCATTTCATAGTATGATTTAATGATGACAAAACATAAGTTCCCAGAAAAATATAATTTCCATTTCCCTTACTCCAAATGTTCATCCAGTTTGAATTGTTAATATCCCTGAACCTAGACCAACATCAGGAAGTGCCCTGAATAGAAGTGATTTTGCAGTTATTTCCCTAGATCTGGAAGGCAAAACTGCAGCAGAACATCAGTGGGCCCAATCTGATCATATTAAGTGTGTCTCAGGGAAACTGCTTTGTCAGAGGCCAGCATTAGTATTAGAGATTATGAAGTTATTCCTACATTTAAGGATGTTAGAGAAATATCATATTAACAGGAATGTTAAGAGCCATCTTAATGACTGTTGAAGCTTGGAACAGAGGTATATTTTAAGTATTACTTAAGGAAGACATGGAAATCTATCAAAATGGTAAGTTAAAAATAGGAAAGGAAGTGTGATGAAATTGGTTATATTTTTGCCTCTTGGTAAAGACAAACAAACAGCAATAAAAACACTTCAAAATCGAACTGTCTTTAGTCACTCTAAACTCCAGAGAGAGAAAATGAATTACCAAAGAGAAATCACCTCTGGTCTCCACACAGAGGCAACAGGTAATTACTGACCTCTGCCTGCCCGATTTCCACACTGTTTCTGGGAGAATAGCCTATCATTCTTTCCCTTCCAGGGAAGCACACCAAGCAAATATGGGGAAATTTTTGAAGGTTTCATAAGAAGCTGGTAGTGGGTCTACAGTATGTAACTGTGTTATTCTGCTCCTATGAGACAAGCTAATTGAGTGCGTTATCCTATAGTTAAAAGTTTTCCTTTAGAAATTGTGAAATGAATCCGTTTCAGTAAAGATGAATCAGGCTTGTTAAGAGTACTGGTGGAAATGATCATGATTTAACAATACTTTTAAATGCTTGGCAACAAGATCTGCTCAGCCTTTTCTAAGGGCTCTGGCATTTAATATGTGTTACATGTTCCCAAAGAAAGGTATTTGACTTTGAATCATGGATCTGCTCGAAGACATATTCTTTTTATAAAAAAAGTTGATGCCAGTCCGCGACATGTTCATGATCTTCCATGGTCATCAAAGTCCACGCAGATGCCCAATTTAATCCTGTCTTGTGGGTGGTTATATGATATTACACATTACATTTTGTTGAGCTAATCCTGTAGCATGGTTGGTGTGTTAGTTTCCTATTTGCTGTTGTAACCAATTACCACAAATTTCGTGGCTTAACATAACACAGATGTATGATCTTAGTAAATTGAAGTTTTGGAGGTCAGAAGTTGGAAATGGATCTTCCGGGGCTAACATCAAGGTGTCAGCAAGGTACAACTCCCTCTCCAGGCTCTGGGGGAGGAACTTTCCCTTGCCTTTTCCAGTTTCTAGAGCTGCCTACATTTCTTGCCTCCTGGCTGCATCCGCTCTGACCTCTGCTTCTATGATCACATCTGTTCTTTGACCTTCCTGCCTCTCTGTTCTTGTAAGGACCCTCATGATTTTTCTATTGAGCCACTGTCAAAAATGAACACAACTGGACATTAAAGCAGTGAATACAGGTTTTATTCAATAACCACTGCATGTTGGGGAATGAGCCCAACTCCATCCCGATTTGTGCAGAGGTGATTAGGTATTTTAAAGAAAGAATGAGGGGATGGGGAGAGGGAATGCCAGGGGTTGAGTAGAATTAGGAAAGTGAACGATTGCAGTCAGTGGAAAGGGGAATTGGTGCGTGCAAAACCCATCTGGGTTGGCTAACTGGCACTTATTGAAATGTGGCTCCTGCCAACAGAGGCCCCATCTCCAGGTATTGGCTGGAACAAACGGTAAATTCTTCTGGCAGTCTTACAATCACCAAAGTTCAGATTTTATGAGTAACTCTGTGATGACAGTGATTCTATTTAGTTTCCAAATAAATATATTTATTTATGCAGTTAAAAAACATTGAATATTAGTTATAAAAGCTTTAATTCCTCAAGGGGTCTTCATAGAGACTATTTTCCTTACCCCTGACTCTCCAGTCCCTACTACAGTACCTTGGACCTCAGTAAGCAATAATTGTTTGACATAGGTAAGTGAACATGTTTGATGCAGCTATGAGAGAAGGAAGCACAGGGAACACTCCAATGGATATGACAACACAGGGCGTGTGATTTGGAAACCAGAACACTTGGGATCTTAGTAATGTAGCAGGGATATGCCAGGGAGCTGGGAAAATAGGATTATGAAGGGCATTGAGGAAAAACAATTTCAAGGTTGATACTGTAGAAGACAGAAGGTGAAACACCATCTCTACTAAAAATACAAAAATTAGCTGGGCGTGGTGGCGGGTACATGTAATCCCAGCTACTTGGGAGGATGAGGCAGGAGAATTGCTTGAACCCAGGAGGCAGAGGTTGCAGTGAGCTGGTTGCACTCCAGTGTGGGTGACAGAGCGAAACCCCGTCTCAATTATAAAAATAAATAAACCAGTTGGAGATGGGAAAGGCATCAGAAGAAGAGGGGAGAAAAACAGGAAGCACGTTGTAGACAGCCCGCTACGACTTTGTCACATAAAATGTATTAAACATGTTCTCTGCTTGAATTTAAGGAGCGCAGGTTGTTTCCTCAGGTACATTAGTGTATAAACATACTTTGCCTATTTGATATTGATAAGTCATAGTACTATAGGTTTTCATTCAATAGCATATGAATCTACAAATAACTAATAAAGAAAAGTTTGAACTGTGTGAAATTAAAGCATTCGAAGATGACCTCTTATTTCCTAGAAGGGAGTATTCTCTCATTCATCTTCAAAGCAAAATGTCGATTTTTGATGGTTAATCCATCATCCAGGTATAGTCAATGATTGTAATCAGAAGAGGCTTGGAACCATTTTAAAAAATGTATGCAAGTAGTGAAATGAATTTAAGAGATAGTATAAAGTGTTTTGCAAAAGCTTCCACACCTATTTCAGCATCTCAGGCAAATTAAGAAATTCAAACCTGAAGCTGCAAAGAACTACAGAATCAGGAAATCCTTCAATATTAAAAGATGTTTTCTCTGGTAAATAGTGCTTAACACATTAAACCAAAAATTTCATAATGAAAAATTTCCTTTTTACATGGCTTGGAGAGAAACAATGAGTTGACTTCTCACAGTAATTATAGCCATATGTCAGTTCCTCTGACATGTTCCCTTTATATGTGTATTTTACCTGTATTACTTGACCCATCCCCTCTCAATGCATTTGACACACTTAAGCACTTTCTTCTTCAGTAAAGGACATCCTAGCCTCAGTAGCTCAGACCATCTTAAGTCCTCTCTTCCCATCACAGCCCCACATTCAAACCAGCAGGGATTTTTTTGTTTATTTTCTGTCTGCTCTCCTTGGATGTAAGCTCTGAGGGAGTGGGGACCTTCTCAGTCTTGATGATAAACAAATCCTCAGTGTCTAGACAGAGTAGATATTAAATGCATGTTTATTGAATAAATTAATTTAAAAACTTTAATAATTTTTTGTATCAAATATTCATTGTCTTTGGTGGTATTTTCTTTCCATAGACTATTTTTGGGGCAGTTCTAGGTTCTCAGCAAAATGGTAAAGAAAGTACAGAGATTTCTTTTATACCTATACTCCCCTCACAGATGCATAGCCTCCCCCTGTTATCAAATCCCTGTCGTTAGTTACAATTGATGAACCTGCATTGATACATCATTATCACGGAGGGTCCATAGTTTACATTTGGGTTTCCTCTTGGTGTTACGCATACTATGGGTTTGCACAAATTTATAACAGCATGTATCCACCATTAGAGTGTCATACAGAGGAATTTCACTGTCCTAAAAAGCTTCTGTTCTCCTCCCACTCATCCCTTCTTCTCCTGTAACCCCTGGCAACCACTAATCTTTTCACTGTCTCCAGAGCTCTGCCTTTTCCAGAATGTCATGTAGTTGGAATTATACATTATGTAACCTTTTCAGACTGATTTATTTCACTTAGAATATTACTTCTTTCAGGGTTCCTCTGCTTCTTTTTATGGCTTGATAGTTCATTTCTTTCAATTGCTTAGTTTTGAAAGAAACTGTCATACTATCTTTTAAAGTGACTCTATCATTTTGTATCCCCACCAGCAATGAAAGAGAGTTCCTGTTACTCTATGGCTGTGTCAGCCTTTGGTGGTGTCAATTTTGGCCATTCTAATAGATGTGTAGAGGTATCTTGTTTTAATTTGCATTTCTCTGATAACTATGATGTAGCGTCTTTGTTCATATGCTTATTTGCTATCTGCATGTCTTTTTTGGTAAAGTATCTGTTAAGGTCTTTGGCCCATTTTTAAATTGGATTGTTTTCTTATTGTTTGATATGGTTTGGCTGTGTCCCCACCCAACTCTCATCTTGAATTCCCATGTGTTGTGGGAGGGACCCGGTGGGAGGTAATTGAATCATGGGGGCAGATCTTTCCCTCGCTGTTCTCATGATAGTAAGTCTCATGAAATCTGATGGGTTTAAAAAGAGGAATTCCCCTGCACAAGCTCTTTCTCTCTGCCTGCTGCCTTTCATGTAAGATGTGGCTTGCTCCTCCTTGCCTTCTGCCATAAGTGAGAGGCTTCCCCAGCCAGATGTAACTCTAAGTCCAATTAAACCTCTTCCTTTTGTAAATTGCCGAGTCTCTGGTATGTCTTTATCAGCAGCATAAAAACGGACTAGCACAGCAAATTTGTACCAGGAGTGCAGTGCTGCTGAAAGATGCCCAACAATGTTGAAACAGTTTGGAGGGCTCAGAAGAAGATAGGAAAATGTGGGAAAGTTTGGAACTTCCTAGAGACTTGTTGAATGGCTTTGAATAAAGTGCTGATAGTGATATGGTCAGTGAAATCCAGGCTGAGGTGGTCTCACATGGAGATGAGCAACTTGTTGGAAACTGGAGTGAAGGTGACTTTTGTTATGTTTTAGCAAAGAGACTGGCAGCATTTTGTTTCTGCCCTAGAGATTTGTGGAACTTTGAACTTGAGAGAAATGATTTAGGGTATCTGGTGGAAGAAATTTCTAAGCATCAAAGCATTCATGATGTGACTTGGGTGCTGTTAAAGGCATTCAGTTTTAAAAGGGAAACAGAGCATAAGAGTTTGAAAATTTTGCAGGCTGGCAATGCAGTAGAAAAGAAAATCCCATTTACTGAGGAGAAATCCAAGCCGGCTACAGAAATTTGCAAAGTAGTGAGTAGCTGAATGTTAATCCCCAAGACAATGAGGAAAATGTCTCCAGGTCATGTCAGAGGTCTTCATAGCAGACCCTCTCATTACAGGCCTGGAGGCCTGTGAGAAAAAAGTGGTTTCATGGGCTGGGCCCAGGGTCCCTCTGCTGTGTGCAGTCTAGGGACTTGGTGCCCTGTGTCTCAGCTGCTCTAGCTGTGACTGAAAGGGGCCAAGGTACAGCTCAGGCTGTTGCTTCAGAGAGTAGAAGCCCCTTGCATTGGCATCTTCCACGTAGTGTTGAACCTGCAGGTGCACAGAAGTCAGGAATTGAGGTTATGGAACCTTCGTCTAGATTTCAGAAGATGTACGGAAATGCCTGGATGTCTAGGCAGAAGTTTGTTGCAGAGGTGGGACCCTCATGGAGAACCTCTGCTAGGGTAGCGCAGAAGGGAAATGTGGATTTGGAGCCCACACACAGAGTCCCTCCTGGGGCACCACCTAGTGGAGCTGTGAGAAGAGGGTTGCCATCTTCCAGACCTCAGAATGGTAAATCCACCAGCACCTTCTACCAGGCACCCAGAAAAGCCACAGACACTCAATGCCAGCCCCTAATAGCAGCCAGGAGGGAGGCTATACCCTGCATAGCCACAGAAGCAGAGCTTCCCAAGACCATGAGAACCCACCTCTTGCATCAGCATGACCTGGATGTGAGACAAGGGATCAACAGAGATCATTTGGAAGTTTTAAGGTTTGACTGCCCAGCTGCATTTTGAACTTGCATGGGGCCTGTAGCCCCATTGTTTTGGCCAATTTCTCCCATTTGGAATGGCTGGATTTATCCAGTGTCTATATCCCCATTGTATCTAGGAAATAAACTTGCTTGCTTTTGATTTTATAGGCTTATAGGCCAAAAGGACTTGCCTTGTCTTAATTAAGACTTTGGACTGTTGACTTTTGAGTTAATGCTGAAATGAGTTAAGACTGGTGGACTGTTGGGAAGGCATGGTTGGTTTTGAAATGTGAGGACATGAGATTTGGGAGGGTACAGGGGTGGAATGATATGGTTTGGCTGTGTCCCCACCCAGATCTCATCTTGAGTTTCCATGTGTTGTGGGAGGGACCCAGTGGGAGGTAATTGAATTACGGGAGCAAGTCTTTCCCCTGCTGTTCTCATGATAGTGAATAAGTCTCGCAAGATCTGACGGTTTTAAAAAGAGGAATTCTGCACAAGCTCTCTCTCTCTGCCTGCTGCCATCCATGTAAGACATGACTTTCTCCTCCTTGTCTTCCACTATGATTATGAGGCTTCCCCAGCCACATGGAAATGTGAGTCCAATTAAACCTCTTTGTTCTGTCGATTGCCCAATCTTAGTATGTCTTTATTGGCAGCATGAAAATGGACTAATACGTCTTTGATTAGGTGAGATTTTGAAACGTACAGAAAAGTGCAAAGAATGAAATTGTGGTCTCTGTAATGTTTGTATCCAGAGATAATCACTATTAATAGTTTGACATATTTCTTCTAGAACTCTAAGAGTGAATGTTATATGCTTTCCCATAGATCCTGAAAAGATGAACTACTGTTGAAGAAGATGAATTTTTAAGGCTTTTAAGACACATTGAGATATTACATAATGTTTATAGAATTTTTATTTTTCCCTCACATAAAACTATATAATAAGTGTTTTCTCATATGGCTAAAATTTGAAGCTATCTTTTAAACAGGAGCCTATCTGTTAAGGTACAAATGGAATTTGCTGGTGGGTATGCCACCCTGAATCTGCCACACATCACTGGCAAGGAAGTGGCTTCCTTGGGACCCAGCCAAACTTGTTGAAAGATGACCACTGGGTCTTTTGCACATCATTGAAAACCACACTGTAGGAAGAGAAGGAAGGTACACCGAAACCAGCAAGAGAAGCTGTTTCTTCTTTTGTGCCTTGCAGTGTCCCACTAGTGCCCTGTCCTGACAAATTCTAACATTGTCCCAGCTGGCAAAGGAGAAATATGTACATAGTCCATATCCAGAATTACAACACAAGACTAAAAGGGGTAGATCTGGCACACCATTGTGAGAAACACACTCACCCATTCAAACCCAAAGAATGGACTTAGAGGCATGAAGAACAGTGAAAGTGAGACTTTTAAGAGTGGTCTTGGAAGATCAGGAGTTTGGTAGGCAGGATACCCAGGGCAGTCGGCACAGGTAATTCATCTTCTAGAAGGCAAATCCCTTCCCCATTCCTCACTGGTTGAGTAGTATGGGGTTACACTCTTCCCGGTTGTAACTTAATGAAACAGGAGATGTTATAATGAAACATCCCCTAAGTTTCATTATCCTCCTTGTAAGGTTACACCCCAGCCCCCTTCCCTGCTTAAATTCGATTTCCCAATAACGAAACGTTCTTCCCTTTTATGAGCTGACCCCTCCTCTACATTCTGTTCACTTATTGTGACCTTCTAGTTGCATGAGCCCTGTGGTTTGTTACATTTGCAGGCTGGCTGCTAGTACTTAGATTTATCATGCCTTGAAAATGGACCATTTAAAATGTTTTCTTACACCACCACCATAGTATTTTTAATAGAATGTTAGTAGTAGTAGTACACAGAATTGCCATGACATTTTGCCTATTGATATATTTAGCAACTTTGATAAACTTTCTTTTAATTCTAGTTTGTCTGTGTATCCTTCTGCTTTTCTGTGCTGACTATCATATCACCTGTGAATAGTAACAGTTGATATGTCTGTCTGTTGTTTTCTCCTTTATAATTTTTACATTTTTTTAATTGCCTTCCTGAATAGAACTTACAGTACAATGTTAAATAGAAGTGATAATAGTGGCATTCTTGACATGTTCCTGAATTTGAAAGGAATGCTTATAATGTTTCACTATTGCATATAGTATTTGTTGTACTTTTAAAATTATATATATTTTAATTGTACTTTAAGTTCTGGGGTACATGTGCAGATCTTGCAGGATTGTTGCATAGGTACACACATGCCATGGTGGTTTGCTGTCTCCATCCCCCCGTCACCTACATCAGGCATTTCTCCCAATGTTATCCCTCCCCATCCTCCCCACCTCCCCACTGTCCCTCCCCTAGCCACCAGCCCTCCAATAGACCCCAGTGTGTGACGTTCCCCTCCCTGTGCCCATGTGTTCTCATTGTTCAACACTCACCTATGAGTGAGAACATGCGGTGTTTGGTTTTCTGTTCTTGTGTCAGTTTGCTGACAATGATGGTTTTGATTCATCCATATCCCTACAAAGTTGATATACACTCTAGGTTTAGAAATGATATGGTTAGGCTTTATGTCCCCATCCAAATCTCATCTTGAATTATAATTCCCATAATCCCCTCATGTCAAGGGAGAGATCAGGTGGAGATAATTGGATCATGGGGCAGTTTCTTTCATGCTGTTATCATGATAGTGAGTGAGTTCTCATGAGATATGATGGTTTTACAAGTGTTTGGTAATTCCTCCTGCATTCATTTCTCTCTCCTGCTGCCTTGAGAAGAAGGTGCTTGCCTCCCTTTCACCTTCTGCTATGATTGTAAGTTTCCTGGGGACTCCCTAGTAACAGGTGGAGGTTGGAACAGTTTGGACGGCTTAGAAGCAGCTAGGAAAGTGGGGGAAAGTTTGTAACTTCCTAGAGACTTATTGAATAGCTATGAACAAAATGCTGGCAGTGATATAGTCAATGAAATTCTCAGATGCAGATGAAGAACTTCTTGGGAACTGGAGTAAAGGTCCCTTTAACATGCTTTAGCGAAGAGGCTGGAGGCATTTTGCCCTGCTCTAGAGATATGTGGAACTTTGATCTTGAGAGAGATGATTTAGGGTATCTGGCAGAAGAGATTTCTAAACAGCAAAGCATTCAAGACGTGACAGAGTGTAAAAGTTTGGAAAATTTGCAACCTGAACATGTCATAGAAAAGAAAAACTATTTTCTAAGGAGAATTCAAATTGCGTGCAGAAATTTGCATAAGTATCCAGAAGCTAAGACAATGGAGAAAATGTCTCCAGGGCATGTCAGAGACCTTCATGGCAGCCCCTCCCATCACAAGCCCAGAGGCCTAAGATGGAAAAATGGTTTTGTGGGCTAGGCCAAGGCCCCCTGCTCTATGCAGCCTCAGGACCTGGTGCCCTGAGTCCGAGCTTGGTGGCCAGCTCCAGCTGTGGCTAAGAGGTGCCAACAAACAGCTCAGACCACTACTTCAGAGGGTGTAAGCCCCAGGCCTTGACGGCTTCCACGTGTGGTGTTGGGCCTGCCAGTGCCCAGAAGTCAAGAATTAAGGTTTGGGAAGCTCTACCTAGAATTCAGAGGATGTATGGAAATGCCTGAATGACCAAGCAAAGCTTGCTGCAGGAGTGGAGCCATCATGGAGAACGTCTGTTAGTGTTACTGGTGGAGGGCCTTGACTGTAAGTTGTCCAGGTCCTTGGCATTTTGAACAAAGAATTGAACAAAATGCACAAAGTAACAGAGGAGTGAAACACAGGAATGAAACAGTGAAAACAGGAATTTGCTAAAAGAGAAAGCACTCCACAGGATGGGAGTGGGCCTCATCAAGCAGCTCAAGGGCCCAGTTACAAAGTTTCCTGGGCTTTAAGTACTCTGGGGCTGTGGCTAATTAAAGGCTAAGGTGACTTTGGCCTGTGGCTAATCCAAGGCACTTTCCCTTTGCATCAGATGTGGTGGAAGGGGAGGGTTGTAGGAAGAGTAGCCTTTGATCTTTTGTTACTCAGGGTGGGGAGGTGGTTTAGCCTTGGGAAATTTGTGTTAAGTGGCCTTAGGTGCCCTGCCTCCAGACACAGGTGCTTTCCTTTTGACTCAGCTTTGGGAAGTCAGTGCAAATTGAAATGAGATTCTTACCCCCAGATCTTGGTGTTTTTCCTTGATTCAGCAAGTATTGGCCTTAAGTTCTCTGCCTTTAGATCCTATTCTCCTGCCTCACTGGGGCGGTGCAGAAGGGAAATGTGGGGTCAGAGCCTCCACACACAGGCCCCGTTGGGGCACTGCCAAGTGGAGCTGTGAGGAAAGGGCCACTGTCCTCCAGATCTCAGAATGGTAGATCCACTGACAGTGCACTGTGTGCCCGGAAAAGCCTCAGATGCCCAACACCAGCCCATGAAAGCACTGGAAAGCCACAGGGGCCGATCCGCTCGAGGCTGTAGGAGCCCATCTCTTGCATCAGCGTGACCTGGATGTGAGATATGAGGTCAAAAGCGTTCATCTTGGAACTTTAAGATTTAATGACTGCCCAGACGGATTTCAGACTTGCATGAGACCTGTAGCCCCTTTGTTTTGGCTAATTTCTCCCATTTGGAATGGGATCATTTACCCAGTGACTATACCACCTTGTATCCAGGAAGTACCTAGCTTGCTTTTGATTTTACAGGCTCCTAGGCAGAAGAGATTTGCCTTGTCTCAGATGAGACTTTGTATTAATGCTGGAATGAATTAAGACTTTGGGGGACTGTTGGGATGGCATGATTGATTATTGAAATGTGAAAGGGACATGATATTTGGGAGAGGCTCTGGGTGGAATGATATGGTTAGGTTTTGTATCCCCAACCAAATCTCGTCTTGAATTATGATTCCCCCGTGTCAAGGGAGAGACCAGGTGGAGGTAATTGAAGCATGGGGGCGGGTTTCCCGCATGCTGTTCTCAAGGTAGTGAGTTCTCACGAGATCTTAGGGTTTTATAAGTGCTTGGAACTTCCTTCGGTGTTCATTTCGCTCTCCTGCCACTTGTGAAGAAGGTGCCTGCCTCCCTTTCGCTTTCTGCCGTGATTTTAAGTTTCCTGAGGTTTCCCCAGCCATGTGAAACTGTGAGTCAATTAAACCTCTTTCCTTGATAAATTACCCAGTCTTAGGTAGTATTTTTATCACAGTGTGAAAACAGACTAATACAAGAAAGTTTCTTCTCTATTTATGAAATTCTCATTATTGGAATGATTTTTTAAGGCATACTTTCAAGAAGAATTTATTAAAATTATAGTAAACCTTTATTTAACTTTAAGTTTTCTAAATTTGTGTTTATTTGAAGCAGAGCATAGTTAATAATTCACATTGAATAATATAGTTTATGAAAATTCTTATTTGCTGTGTATTTGAGCTATATAAGAACCATTTGATGTAGGAGGAGATGTGGTAGAAATTGCTGCTTGCTTTCTCTTTTTTCCATAATCATTAATTTTTTAAGCTGGAACACATGGTCAAAGTAAAGAGATGTTTCCCTTTGCAGTGAACGGGGCTCTGTTACTTTGTTCTGGTCAGTGGGATAGATGTTGAAATGTCGTGTGGTATTTGTACAGAAATCTTTAAGAGGTTGTTTTTTGACACTTCAAATTTTCATCTACTTTGCTGCTTGGAACGTGGGTAATACCAGCTTGGGCCATGAGCATAAGAACTTCCCGTAGTGGAATGTCACAGTAATGAGCTTGAAAAAGCTGATTCCCTGAGGACTCTGTGGAGCAGAGTGACTGTGCCCGGTCATTTATGTACTTTTATATGAGAGAAAGACAACTTTGTATCTTGTTTGAGCTATTTTTACTTGTACTTTCTCATTTTTGCTTATTTTTTCAAAACAGAACTATATGTGATTTATATATCGTCTATATATGTGGTGTATATATTAATATATGTTAATATAATTTATGTGACTACTTTGGGTAAATTTACACTTAAAAATGTAAGTATTTTATACACTTAAAAACATAAAAATTGATTCCTAAATATAAAAGCAAATTAAAACCATTCAATATTGTATATCGAGTAAGCAGTATAACCAAACTGGGACGGGACTTTGTAGCTCGGCAGTTTGTGGATACGCTGTGTGATATGCTCTGAGAACAAAAAAAAGTGCAAGGGTATCCTAAGATGTATTCGATAATCGGCCGAGTACAGTGGCTCACTCCTGTAACCCCTGCACTTTGGGAGGCCAAGGGGCACAGGTTGTTTGAGGCTAGGTGTTTGAGACAACCCTGGTCAACAGGGCGAAACCCTGTTTCTACTAAAGATGCAAAAATTAGTCGGGCATGGTGGTGCACGTCTGTAATCCCAGCTACTCAGGAGGCTGAGGCACTAGAATTGGTTGAACTCAGGAGGCTGAGGTTGTAGTGAGCTGAGATCCTGCCACTGTACTCCAGCCTGGGTGACAGAGTGACACTGTGTCTGTCTCAAAAAAGAAAAAGATTCAATAAACTATTGTTGGTGGTGTTGGTATTGTTATAGATGGGGGTGCTTGTAATTGTGAGATAAACCTAATAGGTTGTATATTTTGGCATTGATTAGAATAAGATTTTTTTCATGGAAGAATAAAACATAAATTAAGATTTAAGTGAACCTTGTAGTTCTAACTAGACTGAAGTTAAGAATATAAATTCATAATGTGCTTTATGTTAAATGGAAGTGTCATGTAGTTCTATTCACTGAAAAGTCCTAAAGAGTAACTGACACAGTAATATTGAACACCTCTAGTGCTAAAAGGCTTCTGCATTTATGTTTCCTTTAAAAGTTACCAAAGGTTCTTGAAAAATGACTGATTCCAGCTCTGGGGTAGAAAATGTACAAAATAAAGATGTCTTATGACTTTGGAAAGCAAGATAGTACTACTACCAAATACTACTAGGGTCATATCAAAAAGAAGCCCAGGCCGGGCGCGGTGGCTCAAGCCTGTAATCCCAGCACTTTGGGAGGCCGAGGCGGGTGGATCACGAGGTCAAGAGATCGAGACCATCCTGGTCAACATGGTGAAACCCCGTCTCTACTAAAAATACAAAAAATTAGCTGGGCATGGTGGTGCGTGCCTGTAATCCCAGCTACTCAGGAGGCTGAGGCAGGAGAATTGCCTGAACCCAGGAGGCGGAGGTTGCGGTGAGCCGAGATCACGCCATTGCACTCCAGCCTGGGTAACAAGAGTGAAACTCCGTCTCAAAAAAAAAAAAAAAAAAAAAAAAAAAAAAAAAAAAAAAAAAAAAAAAGAAGCCCAAACTGGCCTGAGGATGGTACATCTGGCCAAAATGTTGCAATCTATCAGTAGAATTATAGTTGGGCTATATTAATCAAATATGTTTATGTCCTCAAGCTCGTAATAACGCCAAAAGACAAAACAAAACTTAAAGATCATCTTGCAAAGTAGTTTGCAAAATAACTATTTGAAGGGAGCGAATAAAGGGAAAGAAGAATTAATCTACCTATATGGCCCTTTCTGTGTGAAATATTCCTAATGGTAGCAACACAGTTAATAAAGAGAAATGTTTCTTTATAAAGGTATCTCAGCTGGCTGGTCACGGTGGCTCATGCCTGTAATCCCAGCACTTTGGGAGGCCGAGGCAGGTGGATCACAAGGTCAGGAGATCGAGATCCTCCTGGCTATCATGGTGAAACCCCATCTCTACTAAAAATACGAAAATTAGCTGGGTGTGGTGGTACATGCCTATAATCCCAGCTACTCAGGAGGCTGAGGGAGGAAAATCGCTTGAACCAGGGAGTTGGAGGTTGCAGTGGGCTGAGATCACGCCCCTGCACTCTAGCCTGGCAACAGAGCGAGACTCAGTCTCCAAAAAAAAAGTATTCCAGCTAATGAGTGTGGAAGAAACTAGACAATTAGCATCTTACCATTTTGCAACCCCAGGTGAATTAGTAGATCTAGGTAATGGTTATTAGTAGCTAGCATCAAACAAAGAAAGAGATAACTAGACATATACATATCATAACCTATGAAGTATGCTTGCACAGGCTTAAAGCTTAATCTAAATACAGTTATTCATCTAATTACTGATTCATAGAAAGGAAATGTAGGGGACAGAGAAACATGTTGAGGAATATCACAGGGATGTAGTCAGCAAAATCCAGACTGGGAAATGCTACAGGACAACCACCTGGTTTCTTCAAAAAAGAATTAAAAGGTAAAAGAGACTGATAGCAGAAGAACCTATAAATTCAAAGCAATTGAAAAAATATATCCACCCATCACCAGGTATAGACCTTATTTAGATCCTGCCTTAAAAAATTAGTGAACTAATCAGGGAAATTTGAACACTGATTGGACATCTTGCAATATTAAGAAATTAGGGTTAATATATTTAGGTGTGATAATAATACTGTAGTTCAGTTTTTTTAAGTCCCTATTTTTTTTTTTATACTTTAAGTTCTGGGGTACATGTGCAGATCATGCAGGTTTGTTACACAGGTATACTCGTGTTATAGTGGTGGTTTGCTGCATCCATTGCCCCATCACCTACATTAGGTATTCCATGGTGTATAATGTGCCACATTTTCTTTATCCAGTCTATCATTGATGGGCATTTGGGTTGGTTCCAAGTCTTTGCTAATGTGAACAGTGCCACAATGAACATACATATGCATATGTCTTTATGATAGAATGATTTATAATCCTTTGGGTTTATGCTTAGTAATGGGATTGCCGGGTCAAATGGCATTTCTATTTCTAGATCCTTAAGGAATTGCCACACTGTCTTTCACAATGGTGGAATTAATTTACACTCCCACCAACAGTGTAAAAGCGTTCCTATTTCTCCACATCCTCTCCAGCATCTGCTGTCTCCTGATTTTTCGATGATCACCGTTCTAACTGATGTGGGATGCTATCTCAATGTGGTTTTGATTTGGATTTCTCTAATGACCAGTGATGATGAGCTTTTTTTTCATGTTTTTTGGCTGCATAAATGTCTTCTTTTGAAAAGTGTTCATATCATTTGCCCACTTTTTGATGGGGTTGTTTTTTTCTTGTAAATTTGTTTAAGTCCTCCATAGATTCTGGATAGTAGCCCTTTGTTAGATGGTTATGTTACAAAATTTTTTTCCCATTCTGTTGGTTGCCAATTCACTCTATTGATAGTTTCTTTTGCTGTGCAGAAGCTCTTAAGTTTAATTAGATCCCATTTGTCTATTTTGGCTTTTGTTGCCATTGCTTTTGATGTTTTAGTCATGAAGTCCTTGCCCATGCCTATGTCCTGAATGGAATTGCCTAGGTTTTCTTCTAGCGTTTTT
>NW_022436965.1:4809358-4918544 GCF_009761245.1 Sapajus apella
ATTTAATATTTAATATTTAAATATTAATATTAAATATTTAAACATGAGGCCTAACCATCTAGAGTTAATTTTTGTATAAAGCGTAAGGAAGGGATCCAGTTTCAGCTTTCTGCATATGGCTAAACTGTTTATTAAATAAGGAATCATTTCCCCATTGCATGTTTTTGTCAGGTTTGTAAAAGATCAGATCATTGTTGTGTGGCGTTCTTTCTGAGGTGTCTGTTCTGTTCCATTGATCTATATCTCTGTTTTGGTACCAGTATCATGCTGTTTTGATTACTGTAGCCTTGTAATATGGTTTGAAGTCAGGTATTATGATGCCTCCAGCTTGATTTTTTTTTCTTTAGGATTTTCTTGGATATTCAGGCTTTTTGGTTCTTTATGAAGTTTAAGGTGTTTTTTTTTTTTCAATTCTGTGAAGAAAGTCATTGGTAGCTTGATGGGGATAGTATTGAATCTATAAATTACTTTGGGCAGTATGGCCATTTTCACAATATTGATTCTTCCTAACCATGAGCATGGAATGTTTTTCCATCTGTTTGTGTCCTCTCATTTCCCTGAGCAGTGGTTTGTAGTTATCCTTGAAGAGGTCCTTCACATCCCTTGTTAGTTGTATTTCTAGGTATTTTATTCTCTTTGTAGCAATTGTGAATGGGAGTTCAGTCATGATTTGGCTCTCTGTCTGTTATTGATGTATAGGAATGCTTGTGATTTTTGCACATTTGTTTTGTATCCTGAGATTTTGCTAAAGTTGCTTACCAGCTTAAGGAGATTTTGGGCTGAGACAATGGGGTTTTCTAAATATACAATCATGTCATCTGCAAACAGGGACAATTTCATGTCCTCTGTTCCTATTCGGACATAAAACAGTCCCTACTTTTTAGAGATACATACTGAAATATTTACTGATGAAATATGATGTCTGAAATTTATTTAAAAATCATCTGAAGGTAGGAGAATGAGTAAGCTGGGATAGAGATAAAGCAAGACTGTCCAAGAGCTCACAGTTGAGGACATGGTATGATCCTCTGGTATTAAATATTTAACTATATTCTACTTCTGCATATACTTGAAATTTTCTTTAAAAATGTAAAAGAAAAAAAAAATAGTGATGCCTCTACCTCTCCCTAAATTCCATTTTTAAAAGCCTGAGGTGGTGGTAGTTGCTTGATGAAACCAAATCTCATTTAGTTGAAGGTAAACAGGAAACCAAGAGGTGCAGTTTTAGACAGGCAGAGCAGATTGAAAAGTACTTGTGTGATAACCGGAGAAAGAGAACTGGAAGGAGGTTGGGAGAAAGGGATGCTACACCTGGCCTTGCCGCTACAGAGTGGATGAAATTAGACAAGTCACTTCATCTCTACGGGCCTGTATTTCTTCATCTATAAAATGAGGGTGTAGAATATTTCTAACATTCTTTCCAGCTTTTGCAGTGCGTGTGGGAGAGGAGTGATTGTTAAGTACATTGAGGTACCCAATATTACACTATTATTGCATTTTCTTAATTTTTTCCAACCATATTATTCCTTTGGCCTTTAGAATAAATGCATTTGCTTCTTGGTGGAATCTGACTCCTTTACTCCCACGATTGTTCCCCTTTAGCTGCTCACCTCTCTGTGGGCTCCATCTGACTGGTCCTGCAGTAAAATCCTTCTGCTCTTTCATTGCACAAACACTTAAGACCTATTATAGTTCACAAAGGGTCTTAGAAACAGAGACAGAAAAAGCAACTTGATTTTCGTCCTTGAAGAATTTATGATTCTTATGTGGAGAGTTATAAAAACATAAATGTCATACAATGAGTTAAATGTGCAAAATATATAAGGCACGGACATTTGGATCAGTAGGAAGTATCAGAGGTTCATCCACAGAGATGTGACAAGATCACTTTAATATATTTGAAATCTCTCTGTGGCAATAATGTAAAGTGATACAAGTTCAGATTGGCAGCCCAGCTTGGTGATGAAGGGAATGGGTCCCTGAGTGGCCCCGTGTTTGAAAACTGGCTCTTCTGCTTAGTAGCTGTGTGACTGGGATGTGTTATGTACAACCCCTCTGTGCCTCAACCCCTCATCTGGGAAGAAAGAGGAGATCTTTATAGTAGCCTTTCCACAAGGCTGTTTTGAGGATTAAATACATTAATAAAGAGCACTGGCCGGGCGCGGTGGCTCACGCCTGTAATCCCAGCACTTTGGGAGGCCGAGGCGGGTGGATCACGAAGTCAAGAGATCGAGACCATCCTGGTCAACATGGTGAAACCCCGTCTCTACTAAAAAAATACAAAAAATTAGCTGGGCATGGTGGCGCGTGCCTGTAATCCCAGCTACTCAGGAGGCTGAGGCAGGAGAATTGCCTGAACCCAGGAGGCAGAGGTTGCGGTGAGCCGAGATCGCGCCATTGCACTCCAGCCTGGGTAACAAGAGTGAAACTCCGTCCCCAAAAAAAAATAAAATAAAATAAAATAAAATAAAGAGCACTTAGAATAGTGCCAGAGTGGGACTTGGTGGCTCATGCCTGAAATCCCAGCACTTTGGGAAGCTGAAGCAGGAAGGCTACTTGAGGACAGGTGTTCAAGACCAACCTGGGCCAACATAGTAAGACAACCCGGCCCACTCCAAAAAAAAAAAAAAAAAAAAAACCAGACATAATGGCACCCACTTGTAGTCCCAGCTACTTGGGAGAGAGTCCGAGGTGGGAGGCTCACTTGAGTCCAGGAGTTCAAGGCTGCAGTGACCTATAATGGTACCAATGCACTCCAGTCTGGTGACAGACCCCATATCTCAAAACAAAAACAAAAAATAAAAAAACAATAAATAGTGCCTGTGTCAGAGGAAGCGCTGTATTATTATTTTGTATATAATAGTTGTTATCGTTATACTTTATGGCATAAAAATACTTCAAGTAGTGTAATTTTGAGGATGATAGTTTTGTTATAATCCTATATATTCTACATATAAGACAATAATTACAGGAGGACTTCGTACAATATACCTTCCTAATTTATGAAAAAGTACAAAATAGGGAATGTGCAAAGCAAATAAAATTCTGAGGAAACTTTTTTTTTAAATGGAGGCAATTATAAAAATATGCCTGGAGGGAATTCACATTAGGATGAAATTATGATGAGTTATTTAATTTGACATATTTCTACCAAATGTCTTGAACTAGAAGTCATAGTTAAATGCACCCATGACGAAATCTTGTCAGCTGAAAAGACACAGAAATATAGTAGTAAAACATACATTTTTTAATTTTCAAAAACAGATGTCCTGAGTCTGGAAATTATTTGTACCAGTATATGACTTGAGAATATTAACATTGTCCATTCCTTATGTGAATAGAAATCTGTTTTACTAAAGGAATTGCGGCTTCCTGGGTTTATATGTATGAGGGCACTCTCAGATGGCCAGATCTTGAACACATGCGACACATCTTCTTCAAGGAGTTTAAATCTTGCCCTAATTAAATAATGGTCACCACAGGCTCAGCCAATCATAACAAACACATGTGGAAAAATATTTGTGATTGAGAAAAAACGTATTCCTGGGAGACCCTGTAGACTTCTTGGGATCATAGAAGAGGCATTTTAGAGGAAAGCAAATGCTTTTTGGCTCTTACTGGGTAACTGAAGCCTTAATTATATTAAATAAATAAGTGGTTGGGTTGGTGGTGGTGAAAACTGTTAGTGGCTTTGGCCCTCCTCTGGAAGGATGTTTTTTCTTTCAGAGTAAAAGCTCAGAGACATATATAATTCACTTCTTAAAGGATGATAATAAAAACATATGGCCACCTCTTCATAAAGGCAAATATGAAGGAAAAAGCCATTCCCCTTGTCTGTACTTAGATAACTTACACTTTCTGTTTTTCCTTTTTTTAATTAAAATGTTTTTTTAATTTCATAAAGCATAGGGAAAATCAGGTCAGCATTTTATCGAATATTTGCAACAAGGACTTCCATCAAGAAGCCTTCCCTTATCCATTTATGATTTCTTACCTTAACACTCTGAATTTTTTTTTTTTTTTTTTTTTTGAGACAGAGTCTTGTTTTGTTGCCAGGCACCAGGTGCCAGGCAGAAGTGCAATGGCGTGATCTCGGCTCACTGCAACCTCCACCTCCCAGGTTCAAGCAATTCTCCTGCCTCAGCCTCCCGAGTAGCTGGGACTACAGGCACGCGCTATGTTGCCCAGCTAATTTTTGTATTTAGTAGAGATGGAATTTCACCATGTTGGCCAGGATGATTTCAATCTCTTGACCTCGTGGTCCACCCGCCTCAGCCTCCCAAAGTGCTGAGATTACAGGCGTGAGCTGAATTTTAATGGATTTTAATTTTGTGGAAAATTCAAGCCCTGTCTTCCACTCCCTCCATGATCCCTATGGTCATCTAGAAGATGTCAGCACATTGAGGAACATCTTGTACTTTATTACTGAAGAGGAAGATGATTTAAAAATTACACATGAACTTTTATCCTGTGAAAAATTATACATGAACTTCTATCCTGTGAATTTTGTTTTGCCAAACAAGACTCTTTCAGGGGCTCATAGAATGTGGTGTGATTTGTAGATGCTGGGAAAGTCTCTGAGTCATGAAGGATGCTATTCGTTTCATAAAATTCCTTATTAAAATACATATATCACACAAAGAATGGGTAGAGTTATTGACTAGTCTTGTATTTAGGATTAGTCTAACAGCAAAGTAGTTATGAAAATATTGAATAGGACCCTGGGAAGGAGTCCAAGGGGGGAAATGCCGGAAGTCAATGGATGATGGTGATGATATAGTGGCTGATAGGGAATGAGGACGTACTATGTGTTAAAATAATATCAGTGGAATATCACAGTATAGTCAAGAGCCCAACTGATTTTCTGTATTCTTTTCTACTTCCGGCCTGCCTCTTGTTGTGCAGCCTACCCTTTGCCCCTCCACTTCTCCATTTGTATCACAACTCATTTCATTCCCTCCTGCCACACACATTGACTCACCTGTGCCGGTGAATGTGAATTCGTGTCCTGCCTGCTGTTGCTGCTAATCTGTTTACGTCTTCCTTGTGCTGTGGTTGTACAGGCCCACGCTAAGCATGGCCTGAGTTTGTGAGCTGTCTTCTAGGTCTTAATCAGTTTATCGTTTCCTTTTAAGCCATGTGAACTCCCTGGCCCAGAAAGATGGGAAATAGATGCCATTGCATGTGGTAGCCCCCTGATGATGATGATGATGATGATGATATAGTGGCTGATAGGTAATGAGGACTTACTATGTGCTGTGAACTCTGCTAACGTGTTTTAATGTCCTACCTTTTAAACCTCAAAATTGGTCTTAGGAGTTTAGGAACTATTATTATTTTCATTTTACAGATGAAGGAATTAAGGTTTCTTCTACATGAAGATCAAGAAACTTGCCCAGAGCACAGAGGGAGTGAGGGATGGGCTGGAATTTGAGCCCAGCCTGTGAGGTTCTGGAGCTCATGCTTTCAAATGACTCCCTCTATTTGACTTTCACCTCGAGGTCCTCAGTTAAAGTGGCTGAAGAATTTCAATATCAGAAGGTATAGACTGCCCTGTGCAACTTGGTTGAAGATAGTCTTGTTTCTGCCTGTTACTATCTACCCTTCTTAAGGAACCCTCAACATCACTTGCAGATTACTGGGGTCCGTTGTTGCTTTCTGTTGGCCTTGGGCACTCATAGGTTCTGCTGCTCTGAAGGACATCTGGGACCTGAGGGGTCATTTTGTGGAGGCTTCCTCTGGGAGCTGCTTGTATATCTCCTCGTTAGGAATGGCTCAATCCACCCTAAGGTGAGAGGGTGTCGGGAGTAAGAGATGCGGTCCTTGCCCGGTGAGTCACACTCGTCTCTGGAACTACTCCTGTCTTGCTTCTGCCTAGACCTCACACACTCTGCTTCTTCACTTAGGGTGACTCAGCTCTGTTGTTCTTTCAACCTGCTCCAAAGTAGGTAGATGTCTTGTCTCAATGGAACTGTTTGACTCTTGAATTTTTACTGTCATGAAAGGTTAAGGTGCTTCATACAAACCAAGAACCCACATACAAAACAAAGTACCTTTTCTAATAATCATCATGGATTCTCCATACTTCTCATATGTTTGCTGCCCAAGCAGATCATGTTCATGTTTCTGTTTCTCTATGCGTAGTTGTAGGTGCTGGGACTAGAGGTCTCCTCTAGAGTAGGGCAAGACAGAAGTCACCTTGGAATAGCTGAGCATAGCTCCCTTCATTCCGAGGGCTCTTGTATTTTAAGGATTTGTTAAAATGTGGTGGTTCAACCCTGTAGAGGTAGCAAACATCAGATCTAAATGCCAACCAATTCTCCTGGAGTGTTATGCTCAGGCATGTGACTGTGTAAGTGAACTTATTGATAGGGGCTACATCAAGAGTGAGTACTCAGGTCCAATACTGAGAAAAGGTCCATAATGCTGGAGATTTTATTTTCCTAAAGCATCATGGGAAGAGAGCTCTATCCTGGTACTCAAAGCAGCAGCTGAAGCATAGGATTCTATCTTTACCATTGGGCTCTAGACTCAAAATGTGTGAACAGCTTTGCTGGTGAGTAAAATATTTGTCTTTCCGGCATCTTCCATCCATGCTGGATTGCCTTATGTCTTTTGCAAAAGCAACTCCATTGCTGTCATATATCCCGGGTCTACCACAGCCAAAGTTTCTACAACTTTACATCTTACAGGGAAACTGGAAATGAAAGAACTTTCATCAATAAGGCCCTGCTAGCTTGGCTGAAAGCGCTTCCATTGAGCATAGCACTGGGTATCAGGCAGACTACCATAAAGAGACTGGCTTCTGCAGAAGACTATGCTATTCCAGTGGCTGTGGCTTTTATCAGGGTTGGGGGCTTTGCATGGCTCTCTAAACTTTAAGATGTGATTCACAAAGGCTGATTTTTAATAAAACTGGTGACCCTCTGCCATCATTGCACATATCAAGAGAGATGTCAGAAGGACTGATTTCTCTCTTTCAGACTCTCTTAAGCATTCGGGGAGTCTCTGGAGGTAAAAGCCTAGAGGGTGATGGACTGGATTTGTAGAAAGCCTGCTGTTGCCGCAGGTACAGGCCCAAGCGTTTGCATTCTGTGAATAGATAAGAAACTGCTGGGATGAACAGACACCCCAGATACTGTATGTTTACAGCTATACACATGTGCATGTGACTGTACCTATTTATATATATGTTGGGGGAAGGGGGAGAGAGGACACTTGGAATACTAACATATCATCCTTGATATAAAAAATAGAGTAGATATAAGACTAAGGTTTAAAAGTGTATATATTACTAATTTTCTACAAATAGAGAACAGCTATTTGAACGAATTCAAAGTATTAGTTAAGACTAACTCATGAGGGCCCTGTGTTGGCACAACAGCAGAGTCATGATTGAGCAAAAACACAAAGTGGATCAACATTTCAGACATGAGATCTCATAAAAATGTTATACAGCTTCTTTCCTTTCTTTCAAATTAGTAAACATGAAACACTGCCCTGCATGCTGACATGTTGGTGCTAGTCAAAGTAACAGTAGCTGCCTGTACAAATCAATCCCCAAACCTCAGTGGCTCACCATAAGAAAGCTTATTTCTGGCTTCTGAACACACTAGTGCAGTTCCTGGTCAATGAAGTAACCAACAACCCTGGATTGCTCAAGACAGAGGGGGATGCTGAAATACAAGATTTTCAGTGCTAAGACTGGGAACGGTCAGGGTAAACCAGGACAACTTGGTCATCCTACTGGTCGAACAAAATTTTTTGAAACTGGGATCCATATACCTGGCTTTTTTCTATCTTATGGCTTCAACAACTTTATCACTTGACTTCCAAGGGTGCCCTGAGGGCTGTATCCATTCCCGTCCAGCCAGAAACAGAAAAGAACATAGAAGATATTATGGAAGGTTTTCTGGCCAATGCTGGAAGTGGCGTATTTCACTTCTTCCCTTATTCCATTGGCTAGACTCAGACATACGGAAACGCTTAGCTACAAGAGTGACTAGGAAAGGCAGTCTGTCTTTTTTCACAAAGACTTTATTTAATGATCTGCTAGTAGCCTTTGGTACATCGACATATATAGATTGTGTTGAATATACAGAAATAGATTGCAACCAGTGATTTGGTAACATGCAACCTAATATTTTCCCCAAATATTTTTGTTCTCTGATCATTCCTTTCAAAATTGTTTGCATGTTCTTAAGACTTATTTTTATAGCCATTTAGCAGTTTATTTTTTTTCCCCACCAAATCTCTCCCAACAGGAACTGTTTTTTTAAAAATCAGGGAGTACTCGGTCTTTGTTAGGAAGATATGGAGTGGGGTTGTTCTCACCCACTGCTTGGCAGAAGGTGGCATTCAGCTTAACTGTGCTTTCTGCTTGCCAAGGGTACCACATCAGGAAGGTCAGAGAGCCTGTCTCAGGGGTGTGTGCTGAAGTTTGTAGCAGTTGGGCAGGCATCAGCCTTTCAACCCAGACAGGAGCAGGAAGATGGAATGCTCTTGGGAGGTGTTTTTCAGAAAAGAGGCAGGCTAGAATATCTGATATGATGAAACATTAGAGAAAACTGAGGATTATTATCAGAAATATATCACAAGACACAAAAGACTATCTCAAAAAAAGGCCCTATAAGAGTAGATGTAATCATAACAAACTTCATAGCTTTTAGGTGAACTACATGTAAGTAAAATAACATAAATGCAAAAGACAAAATTACATGGGATACATGGCAAAAGGAGGTTGGGCTTGATGTAAAAAAGAAAAAGGTCATATCCTCATCATAACAGAAATTATACAGATAGTCTCTAAAACTGATAAATCAGGGAATAGAAGTACAGACATATTTATCGATATGAAATAATTACTATAGGACTTAGAAAAATGAGTTAAAAGTACTTTGAAGGGGCGATGAACAGGGATGAGGAAAGTGGGGCTGGAAACAGTTGTTTTTAAAACCCATTCACCAAAAGCATTGACAAGAAAAGCCAAAATAGACAAATGGGACCTAATCAAACTCCACAGCTTCTGCACAGCAAAAGAAACAGTCATTAGAGTGAATCGGCAACCAACAGAATGGGAAAAAATTTTTGCAGTTTACCCATCTGACAAAGGGCTGATATCCAGAATTTACAAAGAACTAAAACAGATTTACAAGAAAAAAACTAACAAGCCCATTCAAAAGTGGGCAAAGGACATGAACAGATACTTTACAAAAGAAGACATACATGAGGCCAACAAACATATGAAAAAATACTCAACATCCCTGGTCATCAGAGAAATGCAAATCAAAACAACATTGAGTTACCATCTCATGCTAGTTAGAATGGCGATCATTAAAAAATCTGGAGACAACAGATGCTGGAGAGAGGATGTGGAGAAATAGGAACACTTTTACACTGTTGGTGGGATTGTAAATTAGTTCAACCATTGTGGAAGACAGTGTGGCGATTCCTCAAGGACCTAGAAATAGAAATTCCATTTGACCCAGCAATCCCATTACTGGGTATATATCCAAAGGATTACAAATCGTTCTACTATAAGGACACGTGCACACGAATGTTCATTGCAGCACTGTTTACAATAGCAAAGACCTGGAACCAACCCAAATGCCCATCAATGGTAGACTGGACAAGGAAAATGTGGCACATATTCACCATGGAATATTATGCAGCCATCAAAAATGATGCGTTTGGGTCCTTTGTAGGGACATGGATGAACCTGGAAACCATCATTCTCAGCAAACTGACAGAAGAGCAGATCAAACACCGCATGTTCTCACTCATAGGCGGGTGTTGAACAATGAGAACACATGGACACAGGGAGGGGAGCACTACACACTGGGGTCAGTCGGGGGGAAATAGGGGAGGGGTGGTGGGGGGTGGGGAGCTGGGGAGAGATAGCAAGGGGAGAGATGCCAGATGTAGGTGATGGGGAGGAAGGCAGCAAATCACACTGCCACATGTGTACCTATGCAACAATCTTGCATGTTCTTCACATGTACCCCAAAACCTAAAATGCAATAAAATAAATGGGAACAAAACAAACAAACAAAACCCATTCAATGACGTTTTTTAAAAAAGTGACTATGTAAGGGTATTGTGTTGTTAAAAATAAATGTTTATATACATGGACATAAAGACGGAAACTAGACACTGAGGATTCCAAAAAGAGAGGGGTGGGGCAAGGGCTGAAACACTTCCTTTTGGATTCTATGTTTACTGTCTTGGTGATGGGATCGAAAGAAGCCCAAACGTCAGCATCATCCAATATATCCTTATAACAAACCTGCGCATGTACCCCTTGAAGCTAAAATTTAAATTTAAATTAAAAAACAGATGTTTATTTTTAGAAAAGCAATGTATCCTTTGGATTTCCATACATGTATGCCAATAGATAGAAAATACTATTGAGGTTCCACAAAATTCCACAATATTTGCAAGGAAGCAAAAACAATAAAGACCACGTGTGACTGCTCCACAGTGTAAGCAGACTGGGTTGCTTAGTATCAGGGCATACATGAAATTGTACACATGACAACAACAGTAACAGAATATTGTAAGTATAGAATGAAATCTATGAATTTTCAGCCAAACCATTTTTTTTTCTGGATTGGGAAGTACTGAGGTAAAGAAGACATACTACAAGAACATACTTCAGGCATGTAATTAAACAAAAAGTAGAAAACAGAATTAATCTGGAAAAACTCAGTATGATCCAGTGAGAGAAAAATTATGAAGTCACGGGTTCCTGGCATAACAGTTAAGATAATGCTAGCTTTTGTAACAGACTAACTGTAAAATGATTCCAACATCATTATAGGAGTTTGTTCTTAGCATCTAAAATGTCCAGAATTTTTCAGTGGTGATTTGGGGGCTCTAGGCTTCTTCCATCCCATGGTTATACTGTCTTCAGCTCCTACCTACCAAAGCAGCATACCCACCTGCATTCAGCCAGTAGGTAGGTTAAGAGCATGGAGAGTCATGTAGAAATTTCCACCAGTCAAGGCTGAAGTTGAATTGGCTGGAATTCAGTTATATGGTATGATGGTTAATTTTATGTGTTAACTTGATTGGGCCATGAGAAGCCCAGCTATCTGGTCAAACATTATTCTGGGTGTTTCTATGAAGATGGTTTTGGATGAGATTAACATTTAAGTGGGTAAACTTAGTAAAGCAGAGTGTCCCCCATAGTGTATGTGTTTGTGTCATTCAATCAGCTGAAGGCCTGAATAGAATGAATGACTGACTCTTCCCTAAGAGATAATTCTCCTGCCTGCCAGCCTTTGAGCTGAAACATTGGCTTTCCCAGCCTTGTGGTTTTTGAACTGGGATGTTGACTCTTCCTGGTTCTACAGCAGTTTGTTGACCTTCATGCTCAAATTGGGATATGGGTTCTGCAGATTTTGAATTTACCAGTCTTCATAATTATGTGAGTCAATTGCTTACAATACATCTTCTTAGATATAATCTTCCATTGGTCTGTTTCTCTGGAGAACCCTAATACATATGGTTACATGTAACTCTAACAGAGGCTGTTAAGAAGCCTTTGTGTCCAGGAAGAAGAAGAATGAGATTAGAGAATAGCTAGCCTATCTCTGCCATTCCAAGGGAAGCCAGACCCTGGGAGTCAGGCTTTCACCCTTAAAAAAAGATTCTAGTACACACATTTGGCATTAGAGCAGTGAAGTCATCTGCCATTGGGGGACCATGCTTTCATGACAAATTATCTGCCAGCAGTGACACATGTAGACTGATCACTAAAGGGACTTCCCTAATGCTCTGGACATGACATGTAAGACTCCCAAGAGCTTTGCAAAGATAACAGCAATCATGACTCAGTTTGACTTTTCCTGACTCAGAGGGAAGGAAGATTAAATCTGATTTAGAGAATATTTTAGCTCCTGCTTCCTAGCAACAACCACAAAATGTCAGTGGCACGTCACACTGGCTTTTCTCTATTCTATGTTGACAGGTAGGCTGTTGACAGGTCATCTGATCCAGGCTGGGCTTGGCTCTGTGCTACTGGCTGGATATGGATTTGCTCTAAGTGCCTCTCATCATTCTTGGACCAGCAGCTTATCTCCTCATGGCTAAAGGCAGGAGTAAGGGAAGCTAGGAAGGCAGAAGAGCTTGGGTAAATTGGTGGATGGTGATGTCACTCCCTAAAATAGGGAGAAGGAAGTAGATATGGGAAAGGTGGGAAACGAGAAATGATGAGCTAAATTTTGAATCTGTTTGAGGTTTGTGACGTCCAAATAGAGACATGCCCTGTAGTGCAAACACAGAAAGCACACTATATTCTTGTATGTTACAAAACCACAGTGTATGCTTCGCACATTCAGTTCTAGCTGCCCTCTCCCATATGCACTTCACACCAAAAGGTGTTTTTCTGGAAGGCCAAGAGATCGGCCTTGATCAAAGGATCAGGTGTTAGGCTCCAGGAGTTTTCCATGTGGATATAATTGGAAATTTATTATTAAACATGGAAAAAACATATAGCCCAAGCCTACAGTGACTAAATGAGATGAAGTTTAGTTTTTTAATCACATATTTGCATGATAGTTCTAGGTGAATTGAAATCTCAAAACCTGAAAAAGCTGGGTTTAAGATAGAAAAGGTAAGTATTCTTTCCCCAGAAGATTGTTCATGTAAAGACCCAAAGTTGGAAGATAAAATACAGGATGCTCAGTTAAATGGACTATAGATTTAATAATGATTATGTTTTTAGTATGTTGCAAATATTGCACAGTCCATGCTTAAATAACTATTTGTTGCTTATCTGAAATTTGTTTATTGTATTTACTTTTTTTTTTAACTTTTTAGAGACAGGGTCTCACTCTGTCACCCTGGGAGCAGAGTGACAGCAGCCTGGTCATGGCTCAACCCTCTGGGTTCAAGCCATTCTCTTGCCTCAGCCTCTCGGGTAGCTGGGAGTACAAGCATGCACCACCACACCAGGCTAATTTTTATTTTTTGTAGCGATAGGGTCTCACTGTGTTGTGCAGGCTGGTCTCAAACTCCTGGCCTTCAGCAGTCCTCCTGCCTTGGCCTCCCAAAGAGCTGGGATTATAGACGTGAGCCACCACACCTGCCTGACCTGCTTATCTGAAATTTAAACTGAACTGAGTGCCTTCTATTTCTGTTTTTTAAATTTGGCAACCCCATATAGACATCATTACTTCAAAAAAATACTAAGCCAAAAATATAAACTTCAGCGGTTGCATTAGTCTCCTTTGGTGCTGCAACAAATTACCACAAACTTAGTGGCTTAAAACAATACAAATTTATTATATTACAGTTCTGGAGGGAAGAAGTCCGAAATGGGTTTCACCTGGGTAAAATCAGGGCGTTGCCAGGCGGGCACATCTTCTGAAGGCTCTAGGGGAGCATCTGTCCCTTGTCTTTTCCAGGTTCTAGAAACCCTCTGCTTTCCTTCTCTCACAGCCCTTCTATCTTCCAAGCCATCAATATTTCATCTTCCAGTTCCTGCTTCTGACCCATCTCCCTGATAAGGACCTTGTGATTACAGTGAATCCACCTGACTCACCCAGGATACTCTCCCATCTCATGATCCTTAATCACCTCTGCCACGTTCCTTTTGCCACCTAAAGAACATATTGACAGGTTCCAGGGATTAGGACATGAGCATCTTTGCAGGGCCATTGTTCTGCCTACCGCAGCAGCTTTCCAGAAAATATTAGGCTAATGGCTGTCAAATATATATGGAGCTAACTTTTGCTATCCTGTGTGATATGTTGCCCTCAGTTTTCTGAGATTTTTCATCAGTTTTTTTCTGCCAGCTGAACACAGGATTCTGTAAAGTGGCTGGTATACTAGCTCTGCAGTAACATACTTCAGTCCTGCCAAGGCTGTGAGGAAATACAGCTGTACCAGGGTATAAGACTGTCTTGAGTTATAACTTGGCAACGGGAATGGGATGGAAGACTGAGTTGATGAAGTGCACCTTACTTTAAAGACGTCCCGAAGCTCCCTCTAGCATGCGGCAAAAGCCATGGGCATTAGAAAGTAGAGAAATGTGTTTGGAAGGAATTTTGAAGAATAATTCTCTTATTTTTATTTAACCTGTAAAGAAGCAGCATTGAGGAAAACTGTCAACAAAGTAATTACAAGGCTGAGTCGATTTTGAAGAATAATTCTTATTTTTACTTAACCTTTAAAGAAAAGGCATCAAGGAAGAATGTAGACAAAGTAATTAAAAGGCTGAGTCAGAACGATGCCAGAGCAACTGCTGACTCTCATTTTGAACAACTGGACAATTTCTGCAGTTGGCTGAAAATACATCAAATTGTTGGTGTCAGAAAAAACAAAGCAAAAACGATGACTTGCTTTTATTTTTAATTGATTATGAGCACATAAAAGTTTTAAAAAATTATCTGGCACCGTCCTAGGATCTCTGCCTGACAATTTTACTTGTATCATTTTCTTTACTCTTCAACAAAAGCCCTTCAAGGAAGGTAGCCCATTCACTATTTTACACCAGAAGAAACTGAGGAGCAGAGAGATTAGCTTGCCTGTCCAAGGGGCAACAGCTTAATGTGAGTCGGAATTTAGATGCTGGCTTATCCTAACCCCAAGACACTTTATCCTCTGTGTCATGTGTCTAAGATGTGGTCACACATTGTTTGAAAAGCTATAAAAAGGAAGGAGTGTTGAAATGCCGATTAGAGAAGCTTTCATTGTTCTTTGTTCCTCTATGGACGAAGAGTCCTGTTGGCCATGCACACCTTTTTTTTAGCTGTGTGGAAACAACCAGGTAGCAACTATTAATGAATGTAATTATGTCCCTCTTTAGAGAAGTATGGCCACCTTGTTTTCCATCCCCTCCTTCCCCCATGCAGCTTAATGTTTGTTTCCTAAGACTATAGTGAGGTAATACATTCTGGTTGAAGCATATTTTGGCTTTCTCTGGAGGAGACATGAATCTCTGGCCCTTCTTAATGTTCCTCTTTTGTTCTTTGTACAGTGAAGCACCAAGTTTCTATTTCTTTCCATGGAATTTTTACTTTCTTGAGGCATTCAGGGATTGGAAACCCAAAACACTGATGAGCCAGTGACAGGCGTTGGCCCATGGTCGGACCCAACCCAATGACATAAGCCGAGACAATCTCACTCTGCCAGATTTGGTTTCTTGCCTATGCTCTATTGCAAATGTTTTTCTGAACACACCCAAATCCCAAAGATTTTCATCTTCTCTGGGCTCCACAACAGCCGCTTTGTCAAAAAACAAGTTATTACAGAACAAACCCAGTCTGGGTTTGCAGTAGGATTCTTACCGGGGACAGCATTCTTTCTCCCAACAGAAGACCAAGAGGCAATGAGTTTCAGAGTTGTCCTTGCTCATTTGACTGCTCAGACATGTTTGAAGCCATTAGTTTCTGTTGAAGCATCCAGAGAAAGGGAAACAGATCCAGCGTTCTCCGACTTTGACCAGGTCAGGGATCTTTTAGCAGCAAATGGCTTAACGAAAATACATGGAGCGTTTTAAAAGCAAACTCAGTGATTTCCTTTATGTTTTTGACTTTGCATTTTCTTTAATAAATAGCTGCATAATTTGTTGGCAAGGAGGGAATGCACGCTTGCAGTGCAAGTATCTGTCGGCATGGAAAGAAGCACAGTGTGGGCAAGTCACAAATCAGGCAAACCTGTGTTTTAGCCTTAGCCACTCACTAGCAGCGTCAGCCTAGGAAAATGTGACTGCTCAGATTTTTAGTTTTCTCAATGGTAGAAGGGTTAGTAATACCCACAGGATGCTACTGTGAGTATTACAGGAATAGGGTCCTGATCCAGACTCCAAAGGAAGGTTTTTATATGTTGTGTAGGAAAGAATTTAGGGTGAGACTCTAGAGCAAAGTGAAAGCAAATTTATTAATGAGGTAGAGGAATAAAAGAATGGCTACTCCATAGACAGAGCTGCTGGTTGCCCACCTTTGGTTATTTCTTGATGCTATACTAAACAAGGGGTGGATTATTTATGCCTCCTCTTTTTAGACCATATAGGGTAACTTCCTGATGTTGTAATGGCATTTGTAAACTGTCACGGCGCCGGTGGGAGAGTTTCACCATCTTGGTTTTGGTGGGTTATAGCGGCTTCACTGCAACCTGTTCTATCAGCAAGGTCTTTATGATCTGTGTCTTGTGCTGACCTCCTATCTTATCCTGTGACTTAGAATGCCTTAACTGTCTGGGAATGCAGCCCAGTAGGTTTAGGACTTTCTTTACACAGTTAGGGGGCTGGGCTAATTCCATACGGCCACCACCTTATCTAGAATCTAATGCTCCAAAGTAGGTAAGTTGAACAATTTTCAAAAGTCAAAGAAGCAGTTTATGATTTTAAAGCATTTAGCAAACTTAATATCTGACCTGTACAATTTAGAACAAATGTTTACATTTTTGAAACAATTTTTATTTTACCAATAATCTTTAAAACTGTATTTCCCAAAGATGACTTAAGTCACATGAACTAAATGAAAGGCATTACACTTTTCTGACAAAATATTTGATTTATTATTGAACCAATTAATTAAAGCTCTTTCATATATAAACATCACACACACACACCCCACATATAAATACATAGAAGATAAAAGACCTATTTTCCAAGCCAGGAATTGAACCCTGAACCTGGGCTGTCATGGTGAAAAGAGAAAGCACAGCCATAAGGTTACAAGGTCAAGCTCCCAGGGACGTACAAGACAAGAAGGAAACCTCATCCAGTTTTTTTAGGGATCTACAGCAAAGTTTATAACTGACCAAGTCTTCTGGGTCATCTTGAAAAGCAGGCCTATGGGGTCCTAGGGATGCATTTTATCCTGAGGTACCTCTCATTATGACAGAACAATACAGAAAGACACACAAAGAACACTAGATTTGCCACAGCTTAGGAAGACTAGCCTCTCAAATCCTCTTTCCCATTAATCAAAACTTTACAGATTTTTACCAGTGATTTTTACCATTCATTCAACCAGTTTGCCCAGAGAGAGAGAAAGAGAGGTGGGGGGAGAAGGAGGGAGGGAGGGAGGGAGGGAGGGAGAAAGGGCAGGAGGGTTGATGGGTTTTTTTTTTCTGGTAAATTTGTTTAAATTCTTTGTAGATTCTGGATATTAGCCCTTTGTCAGATGGATAGATTGCAAAAATTTTCTCCCATTCTGTAGGTTACCTGTTCACTCTGATGATAGTTTCTTTTGCTCTGCAGAAGCTGTTTAGTTTAATTAGATCCCATTTGTGTATGTTGACTTTTGCTGCTGTTACTTTTGGTGTTTTAGTCATGAAGTCTGCCCATGCCTATGTCCTGAATGGTATTGCGTAGGTTTTCTTCTAGGGTTTTTATGGCTTCAGGTCTTACATTTAAGTTTTTAATCCATCTTGAGTTAACTTTTGTATAAGGTGTAAGGAAGGGGTCCAGTTTCTGCTTTCTGCACATGGCTAGCCAGTTTCCCAACACCATTTATTAAACAGGGAATCCTTTCCCCATTGCTTGTTTTTGTCTGGTTTGTTGAAGATCAGATTGTTGTAGATGTGTGGCATGACTTTTGGGGGCTCTGTTCTGTTCCATTGGTCTATATATGTGTGTTTTGGTACCAGTACCATGCTGTTTTTGTTACTATAGCCTTGTAGTACGGTTTGAAGTCAGGTAGCATGATGCCCCCAGCTTTGTTCTTTTTGCTTAGGATTGTCTTGGCTATGTGGGCTGTTTTTTGGTCCCATATACAATTTAACATCGTTTTTTTCCAATTCTGTGAAGAAAGTCAGTGGTAGCTTGATGGGAATAGCATTGAATCTGTAAGTTACTTTGGGTAGTGTGGCCATTTTCATGATACTGATTCTTCCTAATCATGAGCATGGAATGTTTTTCTATTTGTTTGTGTCCTCTCTTATTTCCTTGAGCAGTGATTTATAGTTCTCCTTGAAGAAGTCCTTTACATCTCTTGTAAGTTGTATTTCTAGGTAATTTTATTCTCTTTGTAGCAATTGTGAATGGGAGTTCACTCATGATTTGGTGCTCTGCTTGTCTGTTATTTGTGTATACGAATGCTTGTGATTTCTGCACATTTGTTTTGTATCCTGAGACGTTGCTGAAGTTGCGTGTCTGCTTAAGGAGATGTTGGGCTGAGATGATGGGGTTTTCTAAATATACAATCATGTCATCTGCAAACAGAGACAATTTGACTTCCTCTCTTCCTGTCTGAGTACTCTTTATTTCTTTCTCTTGCCTGCTTGTCCTGGCCAGAACTTTCAATATTATGTTGAATCGAAGTGGTGAGAAGGGACATCCTTGTCTTGTGCCAGTTTTTAAAGGGAATGCTTAATGCTTAATGCTTAATGCTTCCTTTTAAAGGAAAATGCTTAAGCATTTTCCCAGTCAGTATGATATTGGTTGTGGGTTTGTCATAAATAGCTCTTATTAGTTTGAGATATGTTCCATCAATACCTAGTTTTTTGAGAGTTTTTAGCATGAATTGGTGTTGAATTTTATCAGAGACCTTTTCTGCATCTATTGAGATAGTCACGTGGTTTTTGTCACTGATTCTGTTTGTGATTAATTACCTTTATTGATTTGCATGTGTTGAACCAGCCTTGCATCCTAGGGATGAAGCTGACTTGCTTGTGGTGGATAAGCTTTTTGATGTGGTGCTGGATTTGGTTTGCTAGTATTTTATGGAGAATTTTTGCATTGATGTTGGTCAGAGATATTGGCCTGAAATTTTCTTTTTTTGTGTCTCTGCCAGGTTTTCGTATCAGAATGATGCTAGCCTTATACGATGAGTTAGGGAGGATATCTTCTTTTTCCATTGTTTGGAATAGTTTCAGAAGAAGTGGTACCAGCTCCTCTTTGTACCTCTAGTGGAATTTGGCTATGAATTCATCTGGTCCTGGACTTTTTTGATTGGTGGGCTATTAATTACAGTCTCAATTTCAGAACTTGTAATCGGTCTATTCAGGGATTAGACTTTTTTCTGGTTCAGTCTTGGGACAGTGTATGTGTCCAGGAATTTATCAATTTCTTCTAGATTTTCTAGTTTATTTGCATAGAGGTGTTTATAGTATTCTCTGATGGTAGTTTGTATTTTTGTGGGATCCGTGGGGATATCTCCTTTGTCATTTTGATTCTTCTCTTTTTTTCTTTTAGTCTGGCTAGTGGTCTATTTTGTTGATCTTTTCAAAAATCCAGCTCTTGGATTCATTGATTTTTTTGAAGGGTGTGTGTGTGTGTGTGTGTGTGTGTGTGTGTGTGTGTGTGTATCTCCTTCAGTTCTGATCTGGTCTTAGTTATTTCTTGTCTTCTGCTAGCTTTTGAATTTGTTTGATCTTGCTTCTCTAGTTCTTTTAATTGTGATGTTAGGGTGTCGATTTTAGATCTTTCTTTCTTTCTTGTGGGCATTTAGTATTATAAATTTCCCTGTACACCCTGCTTTAAATGTGTCCCACAGATTCTGGTACATTTTGTCTTTGTTCTCATTGGTTTCAAAAAAATCTTTACTTCTGTCTTAATTTTGTTATTTACCCAGTAGTCATTCAGGATCAGGTTGTTCCATGTAGTTGTGCAGTTTTGAGTGAGCTTCTTAATCCTGAGTTCTAATTTGATTGCACTGTGGTCTGAGAGACTATTTGTTATGATTTCCATTCTTTTGCATTTGCCGAGGAGTGTTTTACTTCCAATTATGTGGTCAATTTTAGAAAAGTGTGATGTGGTGCTGAGAAGAATGTATATTCTGTGGATTTGGGATGGAGAGTTCTGTAGATGTCTATTAGGTCTGCTTGGTCCAGATCTAAGTTCAAGTCCTCGATATCCTTGTTAATTTTCTGTCTTGTTGATCTGTTGTAATATTGACAGTGGGGTGTTAAAGTCTCCCACTATTATTGTGTAGGAGTCTACGTCTCTTTGCAGGTCTCCAAGAACTTGTTTTATGTATCTGAGTGCTCCTGTATTAGGTGCATATGTATATAGAATAGCTATTAGCTATTTTTGTTGCATTGATCCCTTTCCTATTATGTAATGCCCTTCTTTGTCTCTTGATCTTTGTTCGTTTAAAGTCTGTTTTATCAGAGACTAGGATCGTGACTCCTGCTTTTTATTGGTTTCCATTTGCTTGGTAAATACTCCTCCATCCCTTTATTTTGAGCCTATTGTATGTCTTTGCATGTGAGATGTGTCTCCTGAATACAGCACACTGATGGGTCTTGAGTCTTTATCCAATTTGCCAGTCTGTGTCTTTTAATTGGGACATTTAGCCCGTTTATATTCCAGGTTAATATTTTTATGTGTGAATTTGATCCTGGCATTATGATGCTAGCTGGTTATTTTGCCCATTATCTGATGCAGCTTATTCGTAGCATTATGGTCTTTCTGTTTTGGTATATTTTTGCAGTGGTTGGTACCAGTTGTTGCTTTCCATGTTTAGTGCTTCCTTCAGGTGCTCTTGTAAGGCAGGTCTGGTGGTGACAAAATCTCTCAGCATTTGCTTGTCTGTAAAGAATTTTATTTCTCCTTTGCTTAGTTTGGCTGGATATGAAATTCTGGGTTGAAAATTCTTTAAGAATGTTGAATATTGGCCCCACTCTCTTCTGGCTTATAGGGTTTCTGGCGAGATACCCGCTGTGAGTCTGATAGGCTTCACTTTGTGGGTAACATGACCTTTCTCTCTGGCTGCCCTTAACATTTTTTTCCTTCATTTGAACCTTGGTGAATCTGACAATTATGTCTTGGGGTTGCTCTTCTTAAGGAGTATCTTTATGGTATTCTCTGTATTTCCTGACTTTGAATGTTGGCTTCCATCGCTAGGTTGGGAGGTTCTCCTGAATAATATCCTGAAGAGTGTTTTCCAACTCGGTTCCATTCTCCCCGTCACTTTTAGGTACACCAATCAGATGTATATTTGGTCTTTTCACACAGTCCCATATTTCTTGGAGGGCTTGTTTATTTCAAGGTTCTTAACTTCTTTGCATTGGGTTAGAACATGCCCCTTGCCACACCGGTCTTCTCTCTTTTCCTCAAACTGCTCAGCTGCTTGGTACCTCAGGGCCTTTGCACATGCCCATTGCTTTGCTTGGAATATTCCTCCCTATCTCTTTGTATGACTTCCTCTTTCCCTCTATTTAGGTCTCTGTTAAAATTTCTCTTTGCAGTGGTTTTGTTGGACTTTCCTTTATAAAACAAGGAACACTCACCCTTCACTATTTCTTTAGCCTAATTTCTATTTTCTTAATAGCTTTCATTATGGAAAGAAAATATACAATTTATGTATTTATATGCTTGTTTACCTCCCGCACTAGGCTGATGGATCTGAGTAGGCTGATGGTAGGTTTTTTTTTGCTGTTTGTTTTGTGGCTGAGTCCTTGTGGTATAGGAGAGCACCTGGCACATGACTGAGGTCGTTAAATATTTTTGCCTGAATGAAGAAACAAATGAATAAAATTAATGTGCTTAGCTTAAAGTAGGTATTGTGAAAACATTAGCTTTTGTTCTTTCTGGTGTTGCATTAAAGCTATCAGCAGTTTTTCACTTGTTTTCCAAGAATATGTGCATTTAAGAGCGGCCATCTGAAGAGGCAATGATATGACCCACTAGGACTGTCCAGTGCTGGCAGTTCAGAGCCCAGGCCTAACAAACAGCCTACATCGGTTCTTGAGCCGGGTGTTCACCCTTGTCCTCACACCCCAACTAACTGCTTAGGTGGGTTAGCACCCAGCCTGAGAAAAGACGACAGTGTTGAATGTTTACTGATCCTGAAAACCGGTGAAGGTGAGGAGATATCTTCCCTCCCCATGTGTTAGGGAAAATGGCTTACTGCAGAAACCCCCCTTCCTCACATGACTTAGATAAGACGCAGGGATGCTGTTCTTGTTTATCCATGACAAGGCCTGACACAGATGTTCCAAATCCTCATTCTTTCCCTCATAAATAATTAGCCGAACTGCTTGTCATCACTGGGCAGTGGGATCAGAATGACTGTTAACCACATTTTGGTTTATTCTTTCTCTCCTCCTCCCACTTTCCCGAACGTTGCCCCACTTAGCCCAGCATATCACTCCCGCTAAGAATAAGTCAGCCCTTAGGGTAAACATTCTCTGGTCACTGTCTGACCATGCCCCCTTTATCCCACTTGCCCACACCCAGTTTTTTTTCTAGTCTGTTACAACTCTCCATAAAAAAAAAAAAAACCCTCTTGTCTAATTATTGAGACTCTTGCAGATCTATGGTAACAGCTCTCTCCTTATTCAGAAGTCCCCCATCCACTCCTGGAATAGCCTCTTCCTCTTCCCTTCTTTCAAGAATCCTTCTTGAATAAAGTTTCTTCTTACTAAGTCTGGATTTTTCTTTATTTAACAAAGGAACAAAAGTACTGCTTTCCAATAGCTGGTATGAGAGAATGGCTTTAGAAAACACTAATTCACGTTAAATACATCTTTAGGTTTTACCTTTTGAGTATGATTGCTATTTTTCCACCTCCAGTGCTGCTGTTCATTATAACCTTATAAGCAGTTGCCCTCTATCTGCTGTCACCTGGATTACTGCAGGGACCTGCTGGCTGACTTCCTGGTATTTGTTTTGTCCCCACGCTAGTCTCCATCCTGCAGCGAAAGTGATTGTGCTAAACAGCAAAGCTGAGCAGGTCACTGCACTTGTTGAACTGCAGAATTCAACACTTTGGTAGCAAGATAGACTCCTTTCTTGGTGTTTTTCCCTTTCCTTTGTCACATTTGAAGAGGGAGCCAGCTCCAGTCGTCCTTGTCTCTGGGGAAGTGTGTGACATGGGTCCTTGTATTTTTGTTTTTATTTTTCCAAAAGTACCATGGAAGAGATTCTGTGAGGTGTTCTGGCAGCTTTGAGAGCTGTGTATGAGGTAGTGTTTATGAGGGAAACTTGGCATGTATCTCCCCCCACCCCCTGGATAAAATAAAATTTAGTAAAAGGCTCTGGGCAAGGTGACAGAGTTCTGGGAATTCCACAATCTCCAGGGGACTTGAGCTAGGTTCCACAGCAGAGAGCTGGTATCAAAGGGCTCCTGCCAAATGAACACCTGGGCAGAGCCAAGGCCAGTGGGCAGCAGTGTGGCTAACAAGAGCAAAATGGTGCCCCGCAAAGAGTATGTAGGTCTAGAGTCAGAAGGATGTGGGTTTCAGGCCAGCTCTTTGCTGCATCAGCTCTAAGAGAGTTCAGCTCTTTGAGTTTCTACTTCCTCACAAGTAAATGGAGACAATACCGAGACCAGCTCGGTCATGGAGACCCCAACCCAAGTGGTGCTGAAGGAGTTAAGAAACAGACACAAAGATAGAGTGTGAAAGTGGGAAACAGAGTCGGACGTCAGGGGACTGACAGCATGTGAGAGCTGAGAGCCCGGAGCAGACTCTGACCCATGTATTTAGTCTTTGTGAACAAGTGATTATTTTTAATAAGCAGGTGTTCAGTGTTTTTTCATAGAATAAAAATAGACTAAACAGGCAAATAGTGCCTGTTCACTGCTAAAATAAAAATAAGCTGGAAAGCAGTCTGCAAGTCAGCAGTGGGGACAAGGTCATGTAGCCTGTGTTTTGGGAACTGGTTTAACTAGTGCATGACCAGGACATATTGCTCATTATTCTATAATGCCCCAAGCAGTTTTCTGCTTGGGGACGGCTCAGTGTTCCTTGCCATCGTTTTTCAGTAAACAATATATAATCCATCACACACACGTCAAGACCTTTTCCCAGCAAGATAATGAGAAATAAAACTTGTTATAAGAAAGTTACGGGAAATATAAAACTGGGCACTTGGCTCAGACTAGGCACTCAATGAATATCACTTCCTCTATCAAGAATATAAGCTGTGATCTAAATGTGAACATGGCTGTATCCTGTTAAGCATGTCAGAGGAAAGTCCTGTTGGTACAGATCTTTCCTGGTAGATATAAGGAATAAGGTTCTGCTCAGTTCTGTGCTGTTTGTGAGCAATTTTGTATTCAACCTCCCAAGCGGAGAGTAAGGCACCCACTGGTTAAATAAATCTATGAAGACACCTGTAACATATGTACATTACAGGCTGGGTGCGGTGGCTTATGCCTGTAATCCTAGAACTTTGGGAGGCCGACGTGGGCAGATCATGAGGTCAAGAGATCGAGACCATCCTGGCCCAACATGGTGAAACCCTGTCTCTACTAAAATAGAAAAATTAGCTGGGCGTGGTGGTATGTGCCTGTAGTCCCAGCTACTTGGGAGGCTGAGGCAGGAGAATTGCTTGAACCCAAGAGGTGGAGGTTGCAGTGAGTCGAGATCGTGCCACTGCACTCCAGCATGGTTCTGGTGACAGAGCAAGACTCTGTCTCAAAACGACAACAACAACAACAAAACCCACAAAAAAACCCCATATGTACATTATGTCTTTTTAATGTTGAATCTTCCACAGTATCAGTTTTCTGGGCTTTCTCTCAGATGATTATCTTTGGGATTAGGTGGCCATTTATTTCAGGCCTTTGTTATTGTGTGAATCCCCAAACTCTTCATGCCTTTTAGACATTTAGGCATAAATTGGGATTGATGCTTTAGCGCTATGCATGGCATATATATATATATTTTAAACATTATTTTAACTTCAATTAGAAGGCTGCTCTGTTTGTCACATAACCATGAACTTACTGCACAGAAATTTCCACTGGCCAAATACAGCCATGCCTTGTGCTTTTATGGTCTGCATTCTAGTATTTAGTAATCCATTCGTGTGAACCTTCTTACCCAATACAGGGACTCATTTTACTTTTGATAATTTACTTTCCACCAGCCATCGTTTTCAATGTGGAACAAAAAAATTAATTTAATCTCATATATTGTGCATAAGTTCCTATGCTTATATTCTAAAAATAACAAACTCAGTACTTTGGTCAGATTCCAAAGCAATCATAATTAGCTTCTAGGGTCAAATATTCAGTGTTTCAACTTGAAGTACACCAGACACAAGGATGCCATCAACCCAATCAAGTCATGATAATTCACAAACACAGAGTTGAACGTATATGATGAGATATAGCATTGCTATTCCTTCGCTACTCACAGGTCTCCTGCCCATTTAAGTGTAGATTACTGAAAAGTATGATACCTCATTACCTTAAATGTCACATATTTGCAAATGATTGACAGTATATTTTTGATCTATCATGTGATTTATTCTGAAAACTGACATTATGTGTTGAACATAACAGAAAGTAGACCCAGATTCTAGATTGAGTATTCGGAAACCAGAAGATTGTAGCTAGTATTTAATTCCATGCTAAAACTGCATTTTTTATAAGAATTAAGCTACTTTTGATTAATCAATTAAGAGTTGGTATTTAACCCACCAACTTTCCAGAAGAGAGTCTGGAAATTGTTGAGTGTGACTGTGTATAATGACCAGAGACACATTCCACTGCCATTAGAGTCCTGATCTATTTGAAATCCTGATGAGAAGTGTTTGTTTGAAGAATTTCTGAAGCCTCCAGAATCATTGGCTGTGGTGGTTAGTTCAGTAAGGCCAAAGAGGGGAGAGTGGGAAGGAAGCCCTGCTTGCGGCTACCATGTCCACAGCCATGCTATGTACGACTGGAAGGTGTAGCCTCAGGCTCCAGCTTCATCAAGTCACGAGCTGACAGAATCTCATGCTGTCAATGGTTGAGTTAAGAAAAGCCTAGGCCTCCAGCACTGGTCTGCTGCTGCTCTGGCTAAAATGATCCTTGCTTCCTGGGTATGACTACATACAGGTATAGGAGGAATTCAAGGACATGTTGAGATTAGCGAAGAATTTGGGGTTTTCTCAGGATGCGTATGAATTTTATATCCATTTTCCACTTCTTTTATTCCATGCAAGATACCTTCCTTAGGTAAAAAACTGTTCATGTTATGTGTCATGACTAAGAATATATTTTCTTAGTTATGATATGGCCATTAGATAATAGTTGATATAGTAATTTAGTCAAATAAATAGGCCAAAATTGGCTTTAGCTATGGCTTAGAGAAAGAAATAATTCACAATTTAATTAAACATCAGCAAAATAATTCTGCATGTATATTGTGTTTTGCTTTGTCTCATGTTGATGCATTTAAGCTGGAGCTACATTTCTCAGAATTTCTTTCACTGCATGATTCCAGGTTAGTGTGGGTCATAAGAGACACTTTGCATACAATTTGGAAGGTGAAAAGGGCCAGGGCCATATGATTTTTATGTTCAGATAGTTGGTGCAGGTCACACACATGGTCCAGGGTCTGTTGGCTCATGCTGTTGGCATGGACAGCAGCTGGGCACCTCCAGTTCTCACTGGACCACTCCTCCAGCTGCTGCTTCTCCTGGACGAAGAGCATGTTTAGCCCCATTATAAAGAGCACTCCTCCTCCTGTAGGTCGCCTGCATCATTGACGTTGGAGGCTGGGAGGCTGTAAGGGGCCAATACAGGTTCCAGCTTGTCCTCTTGCTTCCAGTGTGTCATCGCTCTCCCTCACCTCACAACCATCTTTCCTTTCCGGACGTCTTCCTTGCTGACCTCAGGCTCGGCAAGAAATGTGAAAATAGCAACAGAAAGTCAACTATTTGACCGCTGTCACAATTGTGCGAGACCAAATCTGTATGATAATCTCCTGTTACATATATGACTTCCCAGTGGGTTCCCTTCTCTGATCAAAGCATGATTGATACAGCTGGTATATTTTGGTGCCCGAGTGTATAAGCCAGATTTTCTTTCTCTAGAAATGTTTGACTCACAAGAGTTATAAACTAAGGACCTATATGTATTAGCTAGGCAAGGGGGCATATATACCTAAGGACCTAATTGTAAGTCCGGCTAATTTTTGTATTTTTTGTAGAGATGGGGTTTTGCCATATTGCTTAGCTGAAGGACCTGTATTGATGTAACAATCCTTCTGATCAGGGGAGCTGGCAGAAAACTTAACAAGAATCTGAATATAGAGAAGTGGGTGCTCTACCAAGTATGATGACTTTCAAGATTTCTTTTCCTATGTATTTATCATCTTACTCTGTCTGATAGTAGTTTCATTGGAATACAAATTCTCTACTGAATCTGTGATAGAGATATCCTTTTAAAACATAAAATAAGAGGCAGGCCAGAAACCCTGGAAAAACAATTGAAATTGCCTTTGATCTATGAGCTAGGCTGGCGGATTGTGCTGGGTGGTGATAGAAGTCTGGATTTTGGAATCATGCCAAATGAGAATCAGACATTTATTGCTGTGTAACCATAGACACGCCACTTAATTTCTCTGAACCTTGGTTTTTCTACCTGTAAATTCTGAAAATATGGTAAAATTTTCAAAAATGAGTGTGAAGACTAAATGAAATAACAAATCAAGGTGAAACTCACACACGTGAGTGCAGAAGTTGCCACGTATTGCCATATCCAATAGTTGTCTGTGCATGTTTCACCTCTTTTCCAAATTCGAAAACGCCTTTGAGGGTAGGACGGTGCTTTCTTTCATCAGTGTTCCCAATACTGTGTGAGGTGTTTAGTAACTGGCATGCATCTGGTGCATTCTCAATATTAGCTGTGATACAAATGAATGAACATCTAGAGACACATCTTTACTGCTGATATAGCACAATTCAACCTTCTCTTTTGCGATCCCAAATAGGTAAGCCTAGCTACTGTGTTTAGAAAGTCAGGAGTGGTGCATAGGTGAATGTCTGAGGATCACTGTGTCTGTTACAGCGTTAGGTTAAGAATTTGTCATCTGAAGATCTTGGAATGCCTGCTACCTGCAGTTATAATGTCTCGCCAGTGGGTGTCACCCTTGGAACACACAAGTGTGCTTTCAAGCTTGCTTTGAGAAGGCCAGACAGACACTCCACAGATGTTTGCTCCTTTCACCAGGGTGGTGTGGGAAATGTTGTTGATCTCCAGATGACATTCATCACCCTCCACGCTGCACCTTCATCCAAGGGTAGAAAGAGCACTTGCCGAAAACTTTGCAAAACATGCCTTTACCTGTGGGAATGGCGGTCGTTGGTGATGGACTTCGGCAAATGCCTTGTGGTGAATTGATACCATTGAAAAATGATGTTTGGCTGTAATAGCATTGGCCTCTGGAAGGGAAAACAAGATTCAGGCATAGGAATGGAAAGCTCTCCTTTCACTTCTGCATTGGTGTTTGCTGTTTTGTTTGTACTTTGTCAATAAATCATTCACTCAAAAGTAAAGATTAAAGAATAAATTGTTTGGCAAAATCTTGGTAGCATAATTCAGGGAAGCAAGATCCTGCTTCCTTGAATTGTTTGTCCTGTTACTAAGGAAGTTACTATTTTGAAAAAAAAATACTGAACACATTCTCTGTAACATACTGCTTTTCAAAACTGGTTTCTCATCAGACATTAAATCACATTCATTTATTTCAGTATTTATTATGTACCTAACTGTGTGTTAGATGTTGTGTAGTTACTAGGGCATGGTGGCATTAAGATACAATTTTTAAGAAGAGAACGGAGGCCGGGCATGGTGGCTCACACCTGTAATCCCAGCACTTTGGGAGGCTAAGATGGGAGGATCACCTGAGGTCAGGAGTTTGAGACTAGCCTGACAAATATGATGAAACCCGGTCTCTACTAAAAATACAAAAATCAGCTGGGTGTGGTGGCGGGCGCCTGTAATCCCAGCTACTTGGGAGGCTGACACAGGAGAATCACTTGACCCCAGGAAGCAGATGTTGCAGTAAGCCGAGATCACACCATTGTACTCTAGCCTGGGCAACAAGAGAGAAACTCCATCTCAAAAAAAGAAAAAGAAAAAGAGAACTGATATGAACTAGAGTTTTTTAGAGAAATACATGGGCTTCAAATTATGTGTCTGGTTTCCAGTTTATGGGTACAAATAGGTAAATTTATCATATAACTATACAGTTTATAATTTTATCAGAGTAAAAATTTCTTGTGAAGTTGGTGAAATTAAGTGCTTTCTACTTGGGAGTGTAAATTATATCATCAGAGCAATTTGTTGACACATCTCTGAAACCTCAGGAGTTATAATTTTTGACCCAGCAATTCCAGATCTAGAAATCGTTCTTAGATGACAAACAAAGGTGTATTAGAGAAGTATGTACAAGAAAGTTTTAGTAAGAACTATGTATATTGGAGAAAAATCAAAAGCAAGAAAGAGGAAATATAACAGGCACCCCCTTAGCAGAACAGCGTTGCCAAAGCACAGAGAGCGTGTGCCCTGGAGCAGCCTTCACCTCTGGATTGCTTCCTGCCCCTCATGCCTTTTGCAGGGTCCCCGGCAGGAAAATGTCAGGCAGTGGGTTCTCTTCCCCTTGACTTTCAGGAGGAAGGAGTGGGTATGGCGCTGTGTGTCAGTAATACTGTGTGCAGTGCAGGATGCCCCACAATATAGGTGGAGGTGGGCATTCAGTCAGGGTGGTGGCAAAAATAGTAAGGGAAAAATATTAGAGAAAGTTACAGAGTCTGAAACCCTTTTGGAAGGCCTAGAGGTTTTTTTCTATAGTTCTTGGCTGAAGGCAGCCTTGTCTCCTTAGTTAAATAGAGTAGAAACAAAGGAATGTGGGGAGTTTACTTAGCTTATTTACTCATGTGGTCTTAAAACTAACCTTTGAGCCAGATGGCCCTCTTGGGGGGAGGTTGACCAAGGAGATTACCCTCTAATGGTGTTTGCTTTAGGTTTGGAACCTGGCCTTTAATCTTTCTCTACAAGTGTGTTGACTTAGGGCCTCTGTTATTAAATCTATACTGAATTAATGCAGAGACGGTGACCTAGTCAGAGTTCTGTAGCTGTGCTCTCTCTCTCTGTGAGTGGATCACAACCCCCTAGCCCACTTGTCCACTGGAAATTTGTGTCTGAGAGCATTTTTTCCGTTGTGCAGTTGGATCTGTGTAACAGACCCTGGCAGGTGGAGAGTTGTGCGTTTGCCAAAACCCAAAAAAAGTTGACTACAATAGACACAGGGAGGTAGAACTTCTCCAAATCCTAACTGGTTTCAGTTCTGTCCATTGACAAGAATGAAATTCCAGTTAAAGAGGAATGGACATGGTTAAGATGAAATTACAGCATGAAGATGGTTGAGATTCGCCCGGCTGGCTGCATGAGCTCAGGTTTCTAGGATGGGACATATTAAAGCCTGGACTACTCGCAGAACTTGCAAATGAAATCAAGTTAGCTTCAGAGAGTTCTGTTCAAACAAACAAAAAAAACAACAAAAACATAGGGTGGTGCTGGAAAATGGAGCACAAGTAAAGATTGCTTTGATTTTCTGAAGGGTGAAAAAATTTTGGAAAATATCCTTTGAGCCAACAGGTGAAGTATCTTAATTCTGCTTCACGCCGGGGGATAGCTGGGTGACCTCAGGTTCCAGCTTCTCCTTCTGACCCCGTATTAGTTTCCTAGTGCTGCCTAACTGTGTACCACAAACTGTGTGGCTTAAAACAACAGAAATTTATTCTCTCACAGTTCTGAAGTCCAAAGTCGAGTTGTCAGCAGGGCTGTGCTCCCTCTGAAACCCACTGGGGAGATGCCTTCCCTGCCCCTCCCTAGCTTCTGGAGGTGGTCGCCAGGCCCTGATGTTTTTAGGCTTGCAGCTGAATCACTCCAATCCCAGTCTTTGTCATAACTCAGCACATTTCCCGTGTGTCTTCTAAGGACATCAGTCAGATTAGGGCCCACGCTAATGACCTCATTTTAACTAGATGATGTCTGCAAAGACTGTATTTCCAAATAAGGTTATATTCAAAGGTACTAGCAGTTAGGACTAGTTGGCATGTCTTTTGGGGGACATAATTCAACCCATAATGACACTTTCTTTCTTCTTTTCCTTTATCCTTTCGTGATCTTATTCTGTCCTATGTTGTGTGGTCTATTTCTCATTCTGGTCTATACCTTACATCTGCCTCTGTAACTTCTACCACCTCCAAACTCTTCCCACATTTATTTTTGTGAGAGGATTATTTCTGTTATCCATCCGTACTTAATTTGAAATTAACAAGTATAACCAAAAATGAATTAATTTTTGGGACATGGTTTCTTAAGTGGCACAGAGCCTGAGATGGGACCTCAGTACTTGGTTGGACTTTAAAGTTTTCACTCCTCCTTTCTCAATCTCAGCTGCCTCATATGTACAATGATATCCACACTTTCCAGCTTGAAAACTAATCATATGTGTGACAAACTAGGGTAGCCAACAATTCTGATGTGGGCCTTTGCTAAGCAGCAGAGATTAGGGCAGGCTGAAACCAGCCCTCCTGTTGGGCACACTAGGACCTACAAATGAGGACCTCTAGTGTGTCCTCATTTCCCTATTGGAGTAGACACATCATCAGTCCCTCTGTCTTGTTGTTTGTGACTCATCTTCAAGCTTTGTTCAAACCTGACATCTGAAGCTACCGCTAAAAGATGGAGGAACTGTAGAAGCAGAAGTTTCTTTTCAAAGAGACTGCTAGGCAAAAAGTCAAGCTCAGTCTGCAGGTCTGGTGACGGTTTCTGCTGCATATCAAAAGATGCCTATTTTTAATTTCCATATCATGTTGCCAAAGAGGTAATAATAACAAAGTGCGATTCTGTAAAGGAACAGCCCTGCCTCAAATGCATGTCCTTCTTTGATCCAACCAAGCCAGATGATAGTTATTTTGCTGTCAAGAGAGCAATGACAAAAGGCCAGCCAAGCTGCAGTGTTTTAGCTGGGTGTGTGTCAGCTGAGGACAGATGCCTGTGCCTCTTCAAACTGGAGGCTGAGAAGGCTCAGTTTCATTTGTTCAGAATCCAGATATAACTATTGGTATGCAAAAATCAGCTTATGGGATCGAAGCTCCCAGGTTGTGAGAAAGACTTAAATGTCTCTATGTTTTCACCTTTAGTCTGTGGAATAGTATCCCGCAGGCAGGAAACGGAATGGATACAGGGAACCGTGGCTTCTTGTTCATTCTCCTTCTCATCTGCTTTGAATGAAAGCGAATTTTGTGCTACTTGCAAATAAGGCTACTTATTTTTTTTTTTAAGAAACATTTCCTAGGGTGTAATCAGATAATTTGAGTTGTGCTTTATTTGAAAGTGAAGCAAAAAATTGCAAGAAAGATAGTACACCATTTATCTTGATAGTGTCAGTTTAGCAAGCTGCATCCTCACTTTTAACCTTCCTCAGTAAGTACCTGGGAACTGTGCCTGCCTCGTGTGGTGGCGTTCTGAATGTGCCAAGTGCCGCTTCCCACCACAGCTCTTCCACTGAGCAGCATGGGTACTTTGATCTCAGACCGGGAATGAGAATTGTTATGAAGCCAAACACCCATATTGAGTTGTGGCGTGGACCATGCTGGCCGTTCAGCAGCCAGGTTCAGGCTTTGTGTGAGAAGCAATGGTTAAACAACCTCCATTTCCCAAGGGAATTATGTATTTTTGAGCCAGTCAGTCCTGATTTTCTGGTTCTAGGAAGGCCACCTCTGGTCTCCTGAACCCCTTGCTAAGGGTCCTGGTACACTTTCATTTAGGAAGGATGAGGCTAAAACTTATCAGACTCCACCATCTAGAAAAGTGGCATTTGCTAATATTCCCCTAAAGAAAACAAATGGACTCTATCATAAACAATCTGTTCCTAAATTTTCTCTAACAATCCTCAATTTGGATAAGGACTAACTACTTAGGGTTGGTGTCATTTTGTTCAGCCTTTCAGCTTCTCTCAAAACAAATTCTGTTTCACATTACTCTGGAATAAAGTCATAACTTCCTAAAAGAATTTATGGGGACCTTCATATTTTTGTATCTGCTCTATTCTCCAGGCTTCTAGCCATATGGAACTACTCACTCACCTCTGAATCTAGTGACCTCTGTGGAGATGACACTTCCCCACTGAGGTGTTTCCTGCCTCTTCCTCTTCCTTGCCACCTGGATAACGCTGGGCCATTCCTTGCACTGTGGAGCAGAGAGCAGAGAGGTTAAGAGCCCCTGGTAACCTGGTTCTATATCCAGGCTCTGCCATTTACCATCCACACGACTTTGGGCAGATTACCTCACTTTCTATGCCTCTGCTTATTTATTGGGGATAAATTACAATATCTACATCAAGGGGTTTTGAAGTATGCAGTAACGAATTTAGGTAACGTATGCAAGTTGTGTAGAATTGTGTCTGGCTCAATAAGAGTTAGCTAATATGATTAAAATTCGGGTTTTTGCTTGGCTGCCACGTTTCCCAGGCCCTTTTAGTCTTGGATTAGTGCCCCTGCACGTGCTGTACTTGTACCTGGTTCGATTCTTTATCGCAGTATCCTGGTGAGGGAAAGAAGTCTCTGCTGAGATGAGCTCGACTGGTCCCGTTTGCAGCTGTCACCACAGAGTAATTATACTCCATCCTTTTTACTCGCTCCTGTATCGAGTACTCCAGTCACTTAGAGAATGCCCCTTAATCCCATTTAGAAAAAAGAAAAAATTCAGGTCGCTGCCAGCACTCATTTAATTTTAGATAAACACGCTCTTTGAGGCGGAGGCAAATCTGACTGATTTTCAATGTGAAAATAAAATATAAAAACTGTTTTTGGAGTTATTTCTAAACAGAACTAACATCAGAATCATCTGGATCATCAGAATGGTCTATTTTGGAAAAATCGGAGTCAAAAAAAATTCTTCAGCCAACAACAGTTCCGGAGCCACGTTAATATCACGCCTAGGAATGCTACATTTTCTAGGACTGGACATTTCCAGCAATTGAGAATCGCTATGTTTTGTTAATGGAAATAACACTACTAAAAACGGAATGCTATGAATAGAATGATGTCTTTTGCTTCCAAAGTGGATCTACTAGAGCGATGCGAAAATAACAGTAAAAGTGAGATATTTCGTGGCAGTTACCTTGGGGTAAACGCCGCAGCCGCAGCACCACCGGCATCCTCGGGGCAGAAGAAAAAAGGCTTACATTCCCAAACCACGAACCCTCAAGGATACCACATAAAAAGTTGAGCTTTCAAAGCAGGAGAAGATGAAAACCATGTCTGTGAAACATCCCATCCTGTTCTTTCCTTACCGGGCCCAAGGCACTTCTTTTTACATGCTAATTTGCTACTGTGAATCTGGGAAGCTGTTTCATTGCTTTGGCACATGTCACATTCTTCCCCCGCCCCCATTTTCTCTATACAAAAAGGATGGGATGCCTTGCAGAGATCAGGCTGGTGGAATTTACTTTGTTGTAGACCTGTGTCCGGCATGACTGCACATGCAGTGATAAGGATTCAGATGTGCAAAGTGCCCAGACAGGCTCACGTCGTCACATGTCTTTTACTGATGCCCCTAATACCACAGTCCATGTGCTGGAAATGCCACGGGACACAACAAAATCTTGGTCTGTAGCAGCTATGATCATTTGGTGTTAGTAAATCCGTGTTTTTCAGTGGACTTATTAAGAGTCAGGGGTCTGAGAGGCCCAACCAGGAACACAGAAAAAAGATGAAGCCTCCAGCCACCCTTCCAAATGTTTTCAGACATCAGGGAGTGAAGTTCTGTGTAGATCAAACAGCTGGGAACATTGAACTTTTTGTTTGCCATCCAGATGTTTCTATGTACAGGTCCAATTTCTTCAACGTTACTTTGTCTCCTTGGCAACGAAGCAGCGGATCCCTTTAGTACCCACTCTTCCTTTCCTCTCATTAAATTTTTCTTTTAGTTTTACTCTGTCCTTCCAAGGTCCTGCCTGTTCCTTTTAATTGTTAATTCCCTAAGCAGTTCAATACTGCAGTCCACACAACCGTGCGCACGGAAGTGTTAAATGAACATATCGTCGCATGGCAGTCAGTCAGCATTTTAAATTCCATTAGCAACAACTTCAGAGATCTTTGATGCGGAGTAACAGATTCCATCATGAAGAGCTTCTGAGCAACTTTCAAGTATCTTTAGTACCCAACATAGAAGGTTTCCTTCTTTCTCTTATGTAAAGCCAGGCAAATCAATAAAACCCTCCTCAGTGACCCCAACTGTATTAGACATATGTATATTCACCCATACGTTTATCAAACATTTGTTCTGGCCTGCTGTATCCCAGGCACTGTGCCACTTCTGTAAGCCCAGGAGATACGTGATTAACAAATGCATTGCTATGGACTTGGAGGAAACGTATCAACAGACAGTTACCATATACTGTTGTTATGGACTGAGTTGTGTTCCTGAAAAACTCATATACTGAACCCCTAAAGCCAGTACATTAGAATGGAACCGTATTTGGAGATAGGGCCTTTAGAGAAGCGATTAAGTTAAAAACAACGTCATTAGGGCAAGTCTTAATTCAGTCTGACTGGTGTCCTTACAAGACGAAAGGTTTTGGACACACACAGAGACACCAGGGAGATGTGTGCCACAGAAACCCTTTGCAAGCCAGAGAGAGAGAAGCCACAGGAAGAAGTTAACCTGCTTTGCTTAACAATCTTGGACTTTCAGCCTCCAGAACTGTGAGAAAGTCAATTTCTGTTGTTTAAGCCACTCAGGCTGCAGTATTCTGTATGGCAGCCCTAGCGGAGTAATACAGCCGTGTGGAGTCCTAGGTGGGTACGAGGAGGAGGAATGAGATCTAATTGGGATTGGAGATAGAATTCAAGAGAGACAAGAAGTAATATCTCAGCTAAGTGTTAAAAGACAGATTTATAAGCAGCATGTACATTTTAAAGGCATCTTCTGTCACGCTTTTGGCATAGAAGAATATATTCACATTGAATAAGAATTCAGCAGTACACACATTTCCAGCATTTCCGTGGGCCCTTTCTATTAAAGTGTAAAAACAGAAACATCTGATTGAAGAAAGTAGTTTCCAATGTTTTTAAAGGGATGTCCAACCTTGGTTTTAACTGACATTATACAATATCCTCAATAGAGAAAACGGATTTAAAATTATTCCCATTGCAGTGTGGGTAGTGGGGCCAGGGCCCATCCACTTAGCCTCACTCCCTAAAATAATGCACGGGGCACATTTGGTTATCCCAAGGTTCTAAGGAGAGTTATTTATCTAGATAGCACAGGGCAGAACCCTCTCCATGCTAAGGTCAGAGCTCAGCTCACTTGTAGACAGAGACTGAAAACACTTTCCAAAAAAAACAGATGAGCTTTCATGTCAGATGTGACCTGTCCATGGAGGCCTGGCATGTCGGAGGACAGTGTGGGGCCACCTGGGCTGGGCTGTAGTGATGACTTAGAACAAAGAAACAAAAGAAGGACCACAGGGAGAAAAGCACATTCACTGCCATTCTTGGGCCAGCGGCTTCACCAATACCCGTCTCATTGCCTGGTTTTGCGACAGTACACGTTTTTGAACTGGTACACATTCCTAGAAGAGTGAGTTTTGAGTAAAGCTTTAAAGGAGAAAGACGCTCCATTTGTTAGAAGGAAGTACAGTGGGAATTAAGGTTGTGGGACATGAGTAAGATGGCTAAAAATGGTTGAAGGACTGGGATATAAATTAGCCTGAAGGTCATATAGATGTAGATCTTTAGGAGAGGTGGACTCCTGAGTAGATACAGAATCAGTTAGCAGAGACTCTCAAAGCCCATACTGAGGATTTTTCATATCAATTCTAGATATTAGCTGTTTTTCTAGACTTTGGACCTTGGGCATGTTTCTGAGCTATGGAATGTGCTTTCTTCATCTTCTCTGATTGCCTGGTTTTGTGCTCACTTTTACACTTTGTGAATACACTGACTCAGATGGTCTCTTTATTTCTGATGCTAAGTCTTTTTCTAAGCTATAAGCTTTGGTTACGTGTTCACGTGCCTATTCTAATTTGATTACCAATTGGTTTCCTTGACCATCAACTCTTCTGTAAATCTTACTTACCCCTCTACTTGGATCTCTCATATTTGTGAACTTCTAAGGGGCCTTACCTCTTCTGACCCCCAGTTTACCCTTGAAGAAAGGGGATTGCTCATACGATGGTCAAGTACAGGGATTTAATGGGTCTTGGTGCTAAGCGATGGCACATGTAATGGGATGAACTGAAAGGTTAACAGTCCGTGTTTCTATCTCGTGTATTCTTTTTCAGTTTTCTCCCTTGAGATTCCCAAGTGCTCTTGAATTCTGTAGTCCAATGGAACTGTGAGAGACACATTTCCATGAAAAGGGCCAGGAAAAAGGACCCTAAAAATCCCTTAGTCTGATTTTCGTGAGGACCCTGGTTCTACCCACAGTATAAGCAGAAGGCATGCTAATTTGAGAAAAGCTTGTATTATTGATTGGGGCAAAACACTGAGCTAGCAATAAAAAGCATGTATTTGTCTGAGCTTTGCATATTTCTCCATGTAAACTGATTGTGACTGGGTGGCAAACAGTTGGCTGAGGATCTTGGTCACTGGCTTAACATCTTCTGTACATCACTAGCAAGTACCATTAAAGGCCCCAAGACAGACAAATCCTGATAGAAGATGATTGTTACTGAGCACAGGCTGGCATAAAAGGAGGGAGAACTGATAAAGGGGAAGCAGCTGACACAGCGAAGGTGGTAAACGCCATCATGAGCGCTCAGATGGCAGACTTGGGGAGGGAGGATCATCCAGAAACCTCTGTAAAGAACTTCCAAATTCCCAGGCTGCCTCTCTGAGTAGAAAATCTGAAACAGAGTCTTGGCAGAGCCTGGTGATTGGGAAATGGCAATCGCTTTGACCAGTTACATGTTGAACGGCTGCTCTGGCTTGGCAGCGAGCTTTCTGTCTCAGGAGAGGCGATTACACACTGAAAATGTGGCCTCAGGGTGTCCCGTCCAAAGACCCCTGGAAGGCTGCCGTTCATCAGCAGGCTGGTCATCAAGCGTCACTTGACATTTTGCAAATGTGCCTTAGATACCTGGGAAAGTCTGTTGATATATTCCGTCAGTGTTCCTGCAGAGCTGGAACCAGCGGTGGCCAAAGGGACATGTGAGGCACTGCCTCTGCACATGGAACCACTTTGTTTGGGAGCCCAGGCCAGGGCACGACGAGCTTGTCTCCTTCCTGCTGTCTGACTCAGAGGCAGAGGCAACTGGAAATAGCAGGACATGGTAGATCAGAAGCTTGAAAATCAGACATTCTGGGAGCCTGCAAACCAACAGAACAAGAACAAAGGGCCTCAGTACACAAGGACAGCCCCTACCACCAGAAAATCGTGTGGGAACTAAAGGCTTTCTGTGTGTCCTATTGTTCCCTGCAGAATGTCTGGAGAGAAAGAAAGCAATCATTTCACTGGACCAAAGTGTGTTATTACCATCAGGAACATTCTTAGGGTGGCTAAAACACAGGACTTCTTGGAACGTGAGTCAAATACCACCTTCTGCCCATCTATCTATGGACGCTCTATTACTCTGTGAAATCAAGTAAAAATGAACATAAGCTTTAAAGAGAAAACCTCAACAAGAAAGGGAGAAGAGAGTATAAGCCACCCCTTTCATCTTCTACTGACAAATAGTAGGGAGTTGGCGTGTTGCTTGAATGAATAGAAAGCCATGTTTTGTTTGCTTTTTTTAAAGGTAGCTGGTAGAGTCAGTCCTTCCTCCTGTCCACGTGTCTTTCTATTGGAATCACCTTCCCTGTCCCCCTCGACACCAAGGCCACTTTTTTATCTTCCACCAGCCAGAACAGCGAAAACACGGGACCCAGGGCAATCTTACCGTTTCAAAGACAATTCTTCAACTTGCAGCTCTCTTTATCTCTAGAGCCTGCGTAGTTCCTGGTGTGGAATAAAAAAAAGACAATGTGATAATAACTTAAAACAACACTGTCCTAGGGACTGAGAGGAAAACATGTATTTTGATTCTGAAGTAAAAGCTGGTATTATTAATATGCTCATTTCAAATAGAAGTAAACTGAGATTTATACAGGTTTACAGAGATTAATTTGCCTAAGATTATATTGTTAGAGAGTGGAGCTACTTGTGAATTCAGATCACCTGACTTCAGAACCTATGCTTGCAACCATTTTTTCTTCTTTTTCTCCTCCTCCTCCTCCTCTTCTTCTTCTTCCTTTTCTTTTTTTTTTTTTTTTTTTTTTTGGAACTGAGTCTCACTCTGTCACCCAGGCTGGAGTGGAGTGGCACCATCTTGGCTCACTGCAGCCTCTGCCTCCCGGGTTCAAGTAATTCTGCTGCCTCAGCCTCCTGAGTAGCTGGAATTACAGGTGCATGCCACCACACCTAGCTAATTTTTGTTGTTGTTGTATTTTTAGTAGAGACAGGGTTTCACCATGTTGGCCAGGTTGGTCTTGAATGCCTGACCTTGTGATCCACTGGCCTCAGCATCCCAAAGTGCTGGGATTACAGGCATGAGCCACTGACCCAGCCCTTTTTATTTTTTTAAAGAGAGGGTCTTGCTCCATTGCCCAGGGTGCAATGCAGTGGCATATCATGGCACATGACAGCCTCAAACTCTTGGGCTCAAGTGACCCTCCCCACTCAGCCTACCAAGTAAGTAGGACCACAGGTGCACACCACCATGCTCAGCTAATTAAAAAACCATTTTTTATGTGGGTAAAGACGGTATCATTTCACTATGTTGCCCAGGCTGGTCTTGAACTCCTGGGCTCAAGTGATCCTCCCTCCTTAGTCTCCTAAAGTGCTGAGACACCATCGCCAGTCCAACCATTTTTGTATGATTCAAGAATAGTATTTATTTTCCCAAACTGATCTACAGATTGGATAAAATTTCTCTCAAATTCCCACAAGCTCTTTCACAGAAATCGATAAACTCTAAAATTTATATGGAGATGCAGGGGACCCAGTGTAGCCAAAATAGTTTTGAAAAACAAGAATTAAAGTTAGAGGACTTACCCTTTCTAATTATAAAATTTACTCTAAAGTTACAGTAATCAGGTTATGGTCAATTAAGTTTTGACAAAGTGCCAAGGCAATTCAGTGGGAAAAAAAAATCACCTTTTTCAAAATAAGTCTGGGATAATTGGCTCTACATGGACAATATGATGAATTTAGCCCCTTCTCCCGTATCATACACAAAAGTTAAATGAAAATGTTTGATAAATATAGGAGCTAAAATGCTATAACTTTTATAAGAAAGCATAGAAAATCTTTGTGACCTTGGGTTAAGACAAAGATTTCTTATCTAGCACACCAAATGCACAATCCATTAAAGAAAAAACTTAATGAAATTGACTTAAAAATGAAAACCTCTGCACTTCGAAAGACACCATTAAGAAAATGAAAAGACAAGCCACAACTGGAAAAGCATATTGGCAAATCAGTATCTGATAAAGAACCTGGATCTAGAATATATAAAGAATTCTTACAAAACAACACAAAAAAGAGAGGTGAAATGGGCAAATTATTTGAATAGACATCTCACCAGAGAAGATATCCCAATGGCCAATAGCACATAAAAAGATACTCAACATTATTAGTCATTAGAGGAATCCAAATTAAAATGAGATACTACTCTGTACCTACTAGAATAGTTATAATAAAAAAGACAGTAAGTATCGATGAGCATGTGGAGAAACTGGAACCCTCATGTGTTATTGATGAGAATGTCAACAGTGCAGCCACTTTGAAAAACAGTTTGGTAATTTCTTAAAAATTTAAACATCAATTTACCAAGGGATCCAGCAATTTTACTGCCAAGTATCTGTGCAAGGGAGAAGAAAACATGTCCACACAAAAACTTACACATAAAGTTGTTTGTAGCAGGATTATCCATAATAGACCAAAATCAAAAAACCCCTCACATTTGTTCATCAGCTGAGGACGTATAGGGTCCAGCCCTGTAGGGTTCTGTGAGCCCCTCTCTGCTGGTGTGGAGACAAGAAACTAGAAATAAAAGACACAGACACAGAGATAGAGAAAAGAGAGTTTGTGCCTGGGGGTCCACTGCCAGCCAAAGCGCGGGGACCTGCAGTGGCCCTCAGTGTCTGGATGCTCTGACTTTTATTGAGTACAAAGCAGGGGCGGGGAAGGTAGGATGAGGTAATGGTGGCCAGTGACAGGGTCAGGTAAGTCACGTGTCTTGGAGATAGGGGGCCCAAGACTTTCAAGTAGCCGAGGCAAGGAAAAAAGCTAATGTGTCAGCGCTCTTTGCATATTTGTCAGAAATATCAAGGACACTAAGGTTATGTTCCTATTTTAAATTCTTATCTTTTAAGAAAAAGAGAAACCAGGTGCAGAAGCAGAGCGTGAGAGTGGACATGGAATGTGACCACTGAAACACAGCATCACATAGAGACAGTTAAGCCCCAGGATGTCTGCGGGCCTCCCTGACAGCCGCCAGGCCTTGCCACAAGGGCTTGGAGAAGCAGAGTTTTCTCCTAACTCCCCCAGGAGGGAGATGTCTCAGTCATTTTGGACGTCTCCTTCCCTAGCTGGCTAAACAGCGGGCACCCTCCCAGCGCTGGCACTGCCGCACAGCCGAGGTGCCCTCCAGCAGCCCTTATGTGGGCATGACAGAGGGCTTAGAGCATCTTGCCTTAGGGTCACTTTGTTCACAATGTCACCTCAGTTCCATGCTTCATAACCCAATAGTCATTAGTAAAATTAAAGGTTATATTGAGTATATATCTTTATGATTGTAAGTGAGTAACTGTAAGATTATATGTGATTTCTAGATCCTTGAGAAATCGCCACACTGTCTTCCACAGTGGCTGAACTAATGTACACTCCCGCCAACTGTGTAAGAGTGTTCCTAGGGATAACATGGGGAAAAATGGCCAGATATAGTATGCACCTAAAGTTAAAAAAAAAAAGATTATATATGAAAGGAATAACTATGTGCCCACATTTCTAATTCTTTTCTAAATCAATATTTATGTGAGAACAGGCTGAGGCTTCAGATCCTTGCCATGGCACCTGCGGGGTTTCCCCTCTACAGGATGGATAAATAAGAGTGGTATATGGCTGGGTGCAGTGGCTCATGGCTGTATTGCTAGCACTTGGGAAGCCAAGGTGGAGGGACCAATTGAGGCCAGGAGTTCAAGACCAGCCTGGCAACACAGTGAGATCCTACTTCTACAAAATATTAAAATAAAAATTAAAAAAAATGATGTAGCCACACAATGGAACACAATTCAGCGATAAAGAATAAAATACTGATAATACGGATAAACTTCAAGAATGTTCTGCTAAATGGAAATAGCCAGACACAAAAGGCCATATATTATATGATTGCATTTATATAAAAAGTCCAGAAAATCGATTCTTGGTTGTCTAGGATTAGGGGTAAAATCAGGGAATGACTGCAAATGAACATGATGGATCTTTCTGGAGTCATGGAAACATTCTAAAATTAGATTGTGGTGATAGTTGTACAACTTTGTAAATTTACCAAACATTGCATTTTATACTTAAGATGGAAAATACATGGTTTTAAAATTGTATAACCAATTAAATCTGTTAAAAAGAAGTTTTCCAATGGGTAAATGAATAAGACTTCAGGCCTTGAATGTTTGCTTTTTTGGTCTGTTACTCATTTCATGGTTTTAGTTGTTGCTGGCCTAGAATCCACCATTTATTTTTTCAGACGTGACTCAGTAATATCAGCTCCATTGTCCCAACTAAATTTATCTACTCAGAAGTTTGGATTATGGGCAAATTGAGCCATGTACATTCCCCACTCTAAATAGACTTAACACATGCCATTGTCACTGAATATTCAAGTTATCTGATCTTTATTATTCTCTTAGCATTTATTATTTTCTTTGCCAATTTTAGTACAGATGCCTTGTGAAGTCTTTTTCCGACTCTTCTTACCTGTGATTTCTCAACTTAATTCTTCTTCTCAAACTCCCAATTTCAAATTGCTACCTTTGTTTTGGCCTCTATTTCAAAAGTAGAGACCATCTAGTGTGACCTAATATGAACTCTCTTAACTTCTTGTCTGCATAGTGACAGATATATTTATTTGTAGCACAGTTGCCATTCTGCACATCCTTACTTGAGTTTGGCAATGTCTCTCCTCTCTCTAATCCTCTAAATCTTTAGCTCTGCATCAACTTACATATGTTTTTATTTTCTTGTGTTTGTGTGTGTTTAAATGCAGGCCATTGGACACTGATTGAATACTGAGAGTCACATGAATGCATTGGAGCCAGAAAGGTTTATGATTTTTCAATGTCAGCTAGACCTCTGTCACTACTAAGTCATCCTTTAGATGTCTCTGATTTGGTCCATCTTCCATTTTCCATAGGAACCATCACAAAAATTTACCTCTATCCTTATCTCTCAAATGCTCAGCATATGGCTGTATTTTACTCACACCCTTGGCAACCTACCTTTCACTTCACCTATACTTAGGTTCTTTCCGCCATTTACTCCTGTGATGGACTGAATTGCATCTTCCCAAAATTCATCTGTTGAAGCCCTACTTCCAAAGTGAGGTTATTTGGGAATAGGACCTTTAAGGAGGTAATAAAGGTCCTTTGCTTTGCTTTGATAATTGTATTAGTCCATTCTCACATTGCTTTGAAGAAAGACCCGAGACTGGGTAATTTATAAAGAGAAGAAGTTTAATTGACTCACAGTTTCACATTGCTGAGGAGGCCTCAAGAGACATACAATCATGGTGGAAGGCACCTCTTCACAGGGTGGCAAGAGAGAGAATGAGAGCCCAGCAAAAGGGGAAGCCCCTTATGAAACCATGAGATCTTCTGAGAATAAATTCACTATCATGAGAACAGTGTGGGGAAACCATACCCATGATTCAATTATTTCTACAATGCTCTCTCCTGACATGTGGGAATTATTAAAATTCAAGGTGAGATTTGGGAGGGGACAGAGAGCCAAACCATATCCATTATGATAAACTTTGGGTTCCTTTTTATCTTAATTCAATCCATTGATTAGTCAGTGATCCTTGCAGTTAGTGTGTGGGGTAAATATTAGTTACAGTGCTCTGTGCTAAGAGAAATGCAGGATAAGGGATGAACCAGATCCAAGGCTCTTGCTGTCTAGTAGACAAGAAAATGCATGTGCCAAGCAATCGTAATACAAAGCTGAAGGTAAGAAGTGTCAGATGAGAGGTACAGAGAGAGACTGACTTAAGAGACAAAAGAGTGGTCTTTGTTAAAAAGATTAGGGAAGACTCTATGGAAGATCTGGCATTAAATAGGGCTGGTCTGCCAGTTGTGAAGACCGTGGGAAAAGCGCAGTATCTGGGCCAGAGTGTCAGAAAGCCGGGGAAAGTCCCTAATGGCTTCCCTTGGCTACGAGAGGGAGTTCTCCAACCCCTTGCACTTCCCAGGTGAGGCGATGCCCCACCCTGCTTCAGCTTGCCCCCTTGGGCTGCTCCCACTGTCTAATCAGTTCCAATGAGGTGAACCTGGTACCTCAGTTGGAAATGAGGAGATCACTTGCCTTCTGTGCTGCTCTTGCTGGGAGCTGCGCACCGGAGCTGTTCCTATTCGGCCGTCTTGCTGGAAATCCCAAATAATTGTTTAAATAAGGAGAGGAGTTTTTTTATACTCAAACAATTAGAAGTCCTGGGGTAGTTATTCCAGTGCTGAAGAGTGGTTCAACAAAGTCCTATAAAAGGTTTCAGCTCCTCCCTGCCTCCCTTCCTCCCTTTCTTCCTTCTTTCCTTCCTATAGGCCTATCATCCTCAGAGTGGTTGCCTCACTGTTGCAAGATGCTTGGCAAATATCTGTCCACATTCTGAGCATGGGAAGATTGAAAAAGGCAGAAAGCCAAACTGGCATGCCACAAAGACTATCCCTAAAGCTATTTCCCAGAAGCTACACCAAGTGATTTCTGCTTACATCTTGTTGGATAGAATGGAGTCACATGATCACTGTAACTAGAAGGTTGCTAGAGAGTAGGAGGCGTGTGGTTGGGGTGTGGATCAGCCATGTGCTGGATGTGTAAAGGCGTGTGGTTGGGGTGTGGATCAGCCATGTGCTGGATGTGTAAGTCTGAGTTAGCTGTGAGGGAGCCAAGTGAAAATGTCAGGTAGCCAGCTGAACAAATGCGTCTGTCTCTTGGGAGTATCAATCTTTGGCCTACCTGGCTCACCCAGATGAACTGAAATGTGAAATGATAAGTTCTGATAAGTGTGTTGTTATCCTACCCTGCAAAGCATGCTCCCGTGTGCACGTGTGTGTTTATGAAGGGAGAGTGGGGCTTCAATATGACTGCCAGCCTAACAGCTAAGTCTGCAGGCTGGTTAATGTAAAGAACGAGAACAGGTTTTAGAGATGTGGAAGGCTTGTACACGCTGAGGTCAGCAGCCTGCTACAAAACAGGTCAGAGCCATAGACTATCATGTATGCTTTGAGCTCAGATTGGGCTGTAGTGAATGATAAAAAGATTTAACCCAGTTTGTAGATCAGAGGTAAACTATGACCTGCAGGCTTAATCCAGTCAGATTTTGTAAATCCAGTGTTACTGGCGCACCTATTTATGTGCTGTCCATGGCTGCTCTCATCCTAAACAGCAGACTTGAATAGTGGCAACCGAGACCACAAGGCCTGAAGGGCCTAAAATATTTACTGTCTGTATCTTTATAGAAAGTTTGTTGACTCTTGGTGTAGATCATACTTCTGTTTAGGTTAATATCGGATTAATTATACTGTAGGTAGACTTCATCTGGTGTATAAGGGATTGAATATGAGTTGAAGATTACCTATTAGATCTCTCATTTGCCCTCTTAGTTTCCTTCCTTTGAAGACCTTCCCCTTTCTGCTAGTCATCCTATCTGGGGTGTCTGGAATTTACGGGCTCAGAGGACTGTCACAGCAATATACAAGATGGAGGCTTCCTCCTCGCAGCTCCGCTAGAGGTGATGAAGGAGGTTTCACCACCCTGCCCTGTATCCTAAGGAAACTTTCAGGTTTGGTGATTGATCTCATTGTTTCCTCTGCTCAGCCACTGGCGTGCTTAGGACAAGTTTCAGGAAAGGTTGTAAAAAGTACTTGGTTAAAGTCAAGATTCTGGCTGGATCTTCTGGCTCCCCAAATAGGAATTTCCAAACCAAATACTATAGTAACCAGGAGTCTGTTCCTACTAATGACTATGCAGTAGCTCACGTCTGGTCACTGCCCTGTCAGTTTCTAAGCTTGTAGACTATTGGACAGAGGAAATGAGCAAAACTAATGTGGTTTGACTTTAGAAAGAAGCTCAATGGTCAGAGTGGGGTGTTGGAGTTGTTTACCAAAGTAGTTAGTTGTAAAGTGTCCTTTCTAAGGATTTCGGCATGAAGCTACGTCTTGACTGTATTATATCAGCATTTCCCCAAGTGTTCAGTGAGATGATGTATTAGGAAAAAAACATTTGGGATTAAATCCTGTAAATGTTGGCTTGAACAAATCCAACCTTTCACTACTGAACTTCTAAGATCCTTTAATTGTCAGTGCTGATGGAAAATCTTTAATAGGAGGACATGCTATGCCGTAATTTTCACACTTGTTTGATCACGGAATGCATGTGACTAAAAACATCTTTACTAGACCAGCATTCAGTAGAACATTCTTTGGTTAACACTGATTGAGTCAGTCACCTGCCTGACAGTTGGATTGTGGAGAGGATATTTTTTTCTAGGTTTCTTTGAATAATGTGATTCCAGGTTAAAAATCCTTCAACCATAGGTCACAATTAGGCCTTCACTGGCTTCATCTCACAGGCAGGAGATGAATTCACTTGAGATGAGATAAAAAACACTGTTTAGGTAGATGAAAAAACTCACGGAGTGGCAGTCACGACAGGTAACGTAGAGCCTTTCTGCCACCAACTAGCTGTCTTGTCTAAGTTACATAAAAGTTATCTCTGTCATAGGATCCTGACCTATAAAATGTGAGTAATAAACTACCTCTATCTCAAGGGCTGTCATGATGTGTATGCGTTTATGTGTATGACTTTAAATTTAATCCCTGTTTACCTGTGAGGAAACAAATTTTGGGTTCTTCAAAAGGTTATGAAAAAAAGATGTGAAAATTTATTTAGGCTGATTTTAGCGTAACATTGTTTTTTTATAAAATAACTTTATAAAAGAGTCCATCAAGATATTATATAGAAAATGCACACTAAGATAATATATATACACTTCATAAAAATAGAATACATCTTGGCAATTGCTTAGAGTCTATTACCACCATGTACAGTGTATTGACGTTTAACATTTATGTTAATTTGAACATAAGAGATTTTATAAAAACCAAACCTGTCCCACTGGTATTTTTAAAAATTGTTTTCATTGACAGGAAAATAAAAAAAATCTGGAATGTAAAAGAAGTATGAGGCTAACTGGATGGAAGTTTGTATTAAAATGTTAAAGTTCTATGCCAGGAACAACTGTCATGAGGGCAAAGTGGAATTTTTTTCTATTATCATAAGTGGTTCAGCCGATTTCACAAAATCACTGAAAATAATATCCTCGTTCTGAATGTTCAATCAAGATAAGCACTTTATAGGATCAAACAAGCCTTCTGGTAGCTGTACTACATTTTAAAAAATGAGTAGTGTTTCTTTTCTCCTTGAAATGAAAATAGGTAAGTCCTGTTATAAAGTATCAAGACTTACAAAAATCTCCATGAGTTATAAGCTTTGATCAAAACACGTAGTAATCAATTTTATGATTCTAAAAACAGTCAATACTCAAAAACTCGATTTGACTTAGAATCAGTTGTTTTTGTTTTATGTTGTTTGGTTTGGCTTTAAGGAAAACGATCTCAGGTACGTTGCTACTAAAGATGGTTTACATCACTGATATGTCCTGTTAGACGTTCAGAATAATCTTTGGGAAGTAACTGCTCCAGTGTAATAAATAAAGAAAATAACAAGGGACTTTTCTAGACCTTACTACAAGATATGACCATGGTGGGATGATAAAAATACCTCAGAAGTACTAAGGAAGGCCCACAAAACAAGAGTGTAGCACCGCTGTCAAGTTGCCAAGATTGCAACTGCTCGAGAGAGAGTGATCTGGAAGGGGCTTGATTGCCATGATTAATGCAGCTTAAGTATGTGGAATAGGCTTTGGAGAGTCCCTTAGTATGGATAGGCAGACACAGCTATATAGACTATGAACGTGGTCTGATATTCAATGGTCCCATTGGCACTGTAGGAGGAGGCTCGGACCCTCATGCGGTAGGTCTCTGCTTCTCGTAGTGGTCGTGTTGTATACACCACTCCTTTCAGGTTCTCATCCCTCAAGGCAAAAGGAACAGTCTGTTCCTCATCTACCATGAGGAAAGTTGTCCTGGGATGCATCACTCCATCCTGCGTGTATGCAACCAGCCGGATTAAATCTTGATTGGTGGCTATTCCAAATGGGAGGGAGACAAGTTTGTATTCCAGCGCATATGGGCTCAAGGCACATTCCAAATCATTGGGTGGACAGTTCTTGAGGCAGAACCTAAGGACAACAGACATATGAAGTACACGCAGTTATCTGGAAGCAGAAGGAGGCATGATGCAGGTGGTCATGAGCCATGAGACTTTTAGGCACTGCATGCAGGAGGCAGCCTGACTAAAAGCAGGAAGACAATCATGCTCTGTGTCACTAACTCAAACCAGACACCAGATGACTATGTGGAGATGCTGGTGTGAAACCAAATATCTTCTATCTTGCAGCTCCATTAAAATCAGAAGTATCTGAGCCAGTGAAGTAAGTAGGAAAAAGCCACAAGAAGTATTTTCTTTAAAATGAAAAGTCAGTTTTGGAAATTAAAGTGTCTGCATACATATTGGAAACATGTACTTCTTAAAGAGGAATATAAGCTACATTTAAATTATGTGGTATCTATCCTAACACTGTTTGAAAGGTAAAATAGAATATATTTTCTTTATTTTTCTAAAAATAATAAAAGGTCAATTGGGATTCCCGGTGTGGGAGGGGTACTTTCTTTTATAACTGTCTTTCACATTATTTTAGATTTAAAAACTTTATTTTTTTTACCAGAGCATACAGTGACTGCTTTTTGAGTCATCATGACTTTTAAATTGTTTGCCAGAAATCGATGGTAATAAAGAGGGGAAAAAATGCCCAGAGGACCATTTTATGAAGATAGGATTCTTCAGTCATAGTATTTTTAGAGGTTTCGTTAAGTCTATATTTTCAATTTTCTCCTTCCGATTCCAAGTCCCATCAGACCAATTGCAAACAGGTTTTTGGTGTATTCTGGGCAGCCCACACTTGACTATGCTGCAGTAACTTGGTAGGCATTACCAAGAAGAAAACAAATGTGAGCCCCAGTCAGTATGGTTTCAGAAACACCTTCCTATTAGCAGGGTCTATCCAAGAGGAACATTATCACTTGTTGTCAATCACCCTGTTAACTTGGGACCTGGACAGACTACAACATTTCTGGAAGGGGAGACAGAAAATAGAAGAGTAGTTTATTCAGAATGCAGAAAAGGCTGTTTCAGACAGAGGAAATGTAAGTGAGATGATGTATGAACGGGCAGACAACTGACTCATCCTCACTCATCTCCGTTCTCATGGAGTGGTGAGTCAGAGCAACAGCAGAAGAGGTGCTTCATGGCGGCCTCTCAGTGCTCAGAGCCCTTACCGCCCTGAGGCAACACAACAGAAATGGAAAACCTCAAAGAAAGGCAGGCTCTATCACTTCATAAAACAGTGCTGCGGCGCCACAATGAATTCTACATGTTACGTGGTGGGTTATATGCTGGGAAGACTGCTCCAGGCAACATTGGCAGCCAGGAGTGAGCTTGGGCGGCAGTGGCTGCTGCAGGAAAAGCTCATTATTGCTCATTCATTGAAGGGAATACTCACTGTAACCCCACATCCTCCTGGAGTTATTGACTTCCTATGAGTTACACATGACAGCAGACAAGGTTTATGTTGGTCAAGGAGAGGGAGGAAGGATTTTCAAAAGCATGTCTGGGATGAGAAGGCAAGACATACCCTGAAACAGGATCCCGTTGGTAGTTGGGTGGACAGGGTGTATCAATGCACTGGTAGCTTCCTCTCATGTTGAAGCACATGCGGTTGGGCCCACAGCGCACATTCTGCTCCAGACACTCATCGATATCTAGGGATAGCACAGGGAACATGCAGCATCAGCAATGGGGGTGAGAGGCGGCCATCACAGCAGACACTGGGACGTGTGAGTGGAATGTGGAGGGCTAGCATTCCCCTCCCATGAATGAACTTAGTCACACCTAAGCTCCTTCAACCACAAAATGGGGATCATGACACCTCATGGGCTTGTTTCCCAGACTGCCTTAAGCACACATTTATGTGAAAGGACACCAAAAAATAAGAGCCATAAAAGCAGATGGGAGCTATTAAGAGCGCTCTGGTGTCTTTTATATTTGGAAAATACAGTGCATTTGAGTTTTATAAAGCAAGTAATATTTTAAATATACTATGAACAAGACAAAAATTTAAAGGATAGTTGTAAATATTTTTTGCAAAGTGAAGAATATCCTTAAAATGTGAGTGATCTGTGCCTAGTATTTTGTTTTATAATGTCAAATTGTTGAGTGGAAAATAGGGTCTTAGATATGAAAGGAGTCGAGTTATAAATTCAGGAGAGAGGGTACAGGCTAGTCAGATCTTGAGAAGAGAGAGAAAATACACAGGATCAAATGAGTGGCCAAGCCACTGAAACGTAAGCTGATCCAGTGGAGCAGTTCGCCCGGGTCTGGACTGGGCCCAGTCCATCTTTGGTTGCTATGGTGTGGGGTGGTGTCCTCGGGGTAATGGTATGGGGAACACATGGAAATGAAATAATCTTTGTTGTTTTTTACACTATGTTGTTAGGTAGACACACACTTCAGTGATTCCTGAAAATGAGTGTTTTTGAGCCACAATTCTTAATTTGGGGTTTATATTTGAGCATCCAGGGATCTGAATGAAAATGTTTGTGTGTAGTGTGTGTAGTGTGTGTGTGTGTGTGTGTGTGTGTGTGTGTGTGTGAGATAGAGTGAGAGAGGGAGAGAGGGAGAGAGGGAGAGAGAGAGGGAGAGAGGGAGAGAGGCAGAGAGAATGTGAGATTGATTGATGGATGGATTTTATGGAAAGAGAGTCCGTGAAGTTCAACACAGTTTTTAAGAATTTGAGATCCCAAAGGTAAGAATGGTATTTTAGAGAATAGTTTTCATGCTGGTGCATCCTCATCCCCTTGATGATGCATGAATGTTTTCTAGCAGTGTGAATGGAGGCGAATATTTCAGGGAATCAGTTCTCATATTCTCACTTCCGTAACTCTCCTCTCTAAAGTCAATTTTCCTGAGAACATCTCAGGGCCTGGAGGTGTCTATTCCTTTCTCCCTGTTTCTACTTTTCTTCTGATTTAAAAAGACAGGTTTCAGCTAATCTCAGAGGATAAACAGAGAGTAAGAATATTGGTAATAAAGACTGATGGGGCAGGCCTTATTTTATCATGGCTACAATCCAATGGTCTTAGCTCTTTTTTTTTTTTTTTTTTTTGAGATGGAGTCTTACTCTGTCGCCCAGGCTGGAATGCAGTGGTGCAGTCTTGGCTCACTCTAACCTCTGCCTCCTGGGCTCAAGTGATTCTCCTGCCTCAGCCTCCTGCGTAGCTGGGACTACAGGCATGTGCCACCACACCTGGCTAATTTTTGTATTTTTAGTAGAGAGGGGGTTTCACCATGTTGGCCAGGCTAATCTTGAACCCCTGATCTTAGGTGATCCGCCTCCAGTGAGCTCTTCATTTTACATTAGATTTCAGAAGTGGGTTGGCTGGTATGGGGACACCTACTAAATTTTTGTTTGAACAGAAAAATTACCTTGAACTATTCTGACAGTAGATCTGATTAATTTGACAATGAATACAGACTTTCAAATTACATAGTGTGCATCCTCCATTAACCAAGGGATTTAAACCTACGGCTCTGAGTTTTGATGAAAATATATTTAAAGTCTGTGCACATTAACATAACAATCTGATATCAATGCCAGCATTCACATATTTCACAACTATTTAAACTTAGAAGAAACTTTAGTGGTTAATTTTTTAAAGTATGAGTAAAGTATAAAGTTTTCAGCTAAGTCAATTGGTTGCCTATAGCATTGGTCCTGAGATACAGGAGGGAAAAATTACAATTAAATGAACTGAATTGGTTCTCCAGCGGTGGGTCCTGAAGGCCAAATGTGCTTCTGTCATGGAATCTGTGCTAAGAACAATGGGCATGCACCGTAGTACATAACTTGGTAGTTAGAAAATGGTATTTATATTGGGACTTATATTTTTTTATAAAAAATAAGCATTTTACATTTGGCACTTTAGATAATGGTATTTATATTGGGACTTGATAAAAAATGTAAATTTTGATACAAAAATTTTTTGCGTTTTTGTATTTAAGCATTTTAGATTTGGCTCCAAATATATTGCTTTTTAAGGAAACTACAGACAATGTAATTATTCACTTAAAGCAGTAACAGTCTGCACAAAGTAAAAAGATGTTGGGTTAGAATGATATGGAGTGAATGACTTTTTAGTTAGTTATATGTGCTGACAATGATGCAACATGCGATTACTAGTGTGACCCTAGGATTAGTTCTCCTACAGGAATGAAACACAATGTGAAACAACTTTTTATTTCAGTTCAGTCTTGCCTACTGCCTCCGTGAAACAATTTCTAATTATGATTTTAAGATTCTCAGTGATGTGAAAAGCCTCTAGAAAAATGTGAAATTCAATTAGCCTTATCTTCCTTCTCTCATTAAAAACATTTCTCTTCATATTCATCGTCCAAATTTCATTTTGTCTCTTATTTTCATCATGAACTCTTGCAGAAACATGGAAGCCAGTGGGCTGCGGGGGTCCCTGATAGTTGTGTGGGACTAGAAGCTGGATGCACATCCGTGTGCATAAGTAGTTGTTTAGTAGTCATCTTATATTTTCATTGGGTAAATAGGAATCTGTAGAGAAATATCACAGTCTCATATAGAAATATACACTTTCTATTAAAAAGCCTGCCTAAGTACTGAGGTGCTGGGCAGTCCTCTTCTGTCTCTGGGAATTCACTCACTCTACTCTTTCACTCTACTCACTATTCTTAAAAAAGGCAGAAAAAGAAATAGAAATTGTGTTGTCTTCTGTTCATGGACAGTGTGGTGATGTCTGGTTTCTATTTGAGAATATTATGATTGAAATGAAAATATTTTGTAACATAAATATTATTGCTACAAGAATCCTAAAATGAGCTGAAAACTTTTTATATGAACAGCTTTAGAACATATGAATGTATTTAACCAAGTGCTTCTGAATACTTAAATAATTTAGGATAAACATACTTGAAACATCTGTCTTATAGAAAATATAAGTAATTTAGATTATTGATAAACATTATGCATTGCCTTTTTAAAACATGGATGAATAATAACACTCATTTTAAATGCAGTGTTCATATAATATTTCCAAATTTTTAGAAGTAGATTAGTGGTGCATAAAATTAGCATAAATGTCTTTCAGTTTCTCTTCTCTGGGTCTTAGGCAGTTTTTGATTGGTCATGCTTTTTGTGTTTCATTTTGCAGTCTAGGGACTTCCACTTTTGACTAGAGTTTCTGTCTTTGTTCAATGTCAAATTCACTTTAATTTTCCTTTTATTATTGACATTTCTATCAGTAAAAATCTTTTAAAAAATCATACGCAAATAAAAAGCAGTCTTTTGTTCCTCATAAATGCCTCAAACACTTTCTAAAACTATAAAAAGAACGCAAGTTATTATTTAGGGCAAAGAAAAAGGCATAATTGTTTTCTCTCAAGTCTTTTTAAAACCTCAAAAATATGTAACCCATTTAAATTGCAAACATTTCAAGTGACACCTGTTTCTGATTTGTCCACGTTATTTTCCTTTCTCTGTAGCACAACTGAAAGCTGAAGAACGTTTTGAACTAAATGAGTGACAAAGGCAATTGAAAAAATAAACTGGCACAATTTAGAAAGGGAGGAAAATTCTCTAGTGAGAATAAAAGATAACCTTTAAAATCTGGCTAAGGGGTTGTGTGTTTCGAGTGGTTATTCCAAATCCTCCGGTGACTGCCCTGTTGCCTTCCTTGGTGCCTGGAGTAACTGCAGGGAGTGTAGTTTTAGTATGGGCATTGCCAGTCCCTCACAAAGACTCTTGGGTTAAAGAACTGGGGAAAGTGATAACATCTGGACAAAGTGCTCTCTCCCCATCCTGCTGCCCCAGTGCAGTGTACCTGGCGCTCACATCATCCCACAGACAAAGGACAATTCTAGACATGCAGATCTGAGGTCAAGTCCTACTTCTGCTCTTGATTGTGCTAGGACGTCAAGGCTCACATCACTCTGAGAATTAGTTTTGGAATGGGTACAATTATCTAATGGGTGCCCATTAGAATGGGTGCAAATGATTGCCTTTGACATACCTATACTGCTGATTAAAATGAAATAACAGTTGCTTTGGAAAAAGGTAACAATATGACTAAATAAATTATGCTAGTACTTTAAATCTGAGTAAAATTCTCTGCATGGGGTAGGTTCTTAATACATGTTTGGTGACTGATGGCCCAGAGCAAAGGTTATTACTCAGCTTCATGTTTCATCTCCAGCCCATGAGACCAGTGGGGGCTCTCAGGGCGTGTGAATAAGAGAATGGGTGGGGTAGAGTGGCATGGGGTGAGGTGGCGGTGCTCATGGTAACCAGGATGAAGCCACTGTCCACCCTGGTTTTGCCTCCTGGAACGCATTTTCCATGAGCTGCATCCTAGCATGTCTTTTGTGAAGCCCATAAAGAGAAAAAACTCAATCTAAATTTAATTGCTGCTGAGAAAGCACTCTTTTGGAGCTGTTATTTGCTATACTTTACAAAAGGATGTAGTTTTCCATGACACAAATTAATACAATTCAAAAGCGTATTAAGACCTACATAATACTCCTAGATTTTGTCTACAAAATTCAAGGGTTTTCTTAGAAGATTTTTAGGAGTTATACAAGTTCTTTCTCTTTAATATAAGTACATGTTGCAATATAATCAACCTTACCAAATTACGACGCTCTTTTCACAATTTTGTGTAAAAAAGGAACTACTGAGATTAATGTTTTTTTCTTTCTGTCATTGCTATACTTTGCCCAAAACTCTGTGAGCTATATTTTGATTTATTTACATGTCTGTCTCCACTAGACTGTAAGCTCTTAAAGGGGGCGACTATATCTTACCTGCTTCAATCCTGCAAGGCTAGCACATAATTGTTCCACATCAATGTAGACTCAATGAATGAATGAATCATTTAATTAATTACCAAACTGATCACTCTAAAAATAAGTCTAATAAGAGAGACAACATATAAAATAATGCCTAACACTGAAGTAAATTTACTGAGTAACCTTCTCATTTTTCTCTTCCATTTTAGTGACGTGAAAAAAAGTTTGAAGGGATCTATTCCCACTAAGTTTTAAAAATATATAATAAGAACTGGCTTAGGCATTCTTGCTCCTTCTAGTAAGACCATACCAAAAATGTTTCTCAACTATTTGCTGGCTTGTTCTCCCACTGCTTCTCCTGCTCCCAAAAGCAATGTCTGAACATAATTCTGATCCATGGGAATGGGAAAGAAGGGGAAGCCACTAGGAAAGTGATTATTCCAAAAAGCTCCTCACACTCTATGTTGGTTTTTAGCCAAGTTCCAACAATAAACATCGCAATGTTTTCTCACCTTGGCATGTCTTTCCATTGAGTGTGAGTTGGTAGCCAGGTGGGCAGATGCACTGATAACTTCCAAAGGTATTCTTACACTCATGCTGGCAGGCATCTGTATTTTCACATTCATCAATATCTGTTCAGAAAGAAGGCAGAGAGTGTCACCACAAAAGAAAAAAGCAGACCCTGTGACAGAGACAACTCTCATCAGGTGGTTGATACACATTAGAAAAACTTGGTGAATTTATAGTCGTATGTTAAAAAATGCTCAGAGCTATTTTCTATCAAGATCTTTTTCTAACGTTATAAAAATATTAAACATAGTACTATATACACAGTACTATATTACAAAATATGAACATTTCTTTTGTGTGTAAGCACATATATGCTGAAGTCCCAAAATGGTCAATTTTTATATTAGTTAAGTAAGAGTGACATGACAGAGGAAACAAATTTAGACAGGATCCTAAACCACGGAAGTATGAAACTATGAAATAGTAGAGATTACCTAAAAGATAATGTTCTTATTAATATTAATTGCAAAAAGGAGTGTTTGTTTTTATTGTATTTAAACATTGGCGCTCTCTTTCCCTGCAGCCCCACCCGTGCATAGCTTTCGCATACACAGATATCACATGGAAATGGCTTTATTTTTGTGATAAAAATATTCAAGTTTTTTACGCGATTCTAATGTACTAATGACAAGTACCTACATATATAGTTGTGTTACTTTTGGCAGGCCTTTTAACTTCCCAAGATCTCAGTTTATTCTTCTGTCAAAAGAGATACTTGAGACCATCAGCCCTGCATCACAATTTTGTTGAAAGGTTCATATATAGTAATATATAGGAAAGTAGTCTAGAAAGGGCTGTCTGCTATTATTAAGCAAAGCCATGCAAACAAGGAGGGGGAGAATAGATGACAATTCTAAATTGATATTTGCTTTAAAGATGAGGTATGTGATTTGGGAGGCTAAAGAGATCTTGTCCCAGAGATGTTTTGCTTTGACTAAAATTAAAATTTGCTCATAGTCTGAACATACACCAACCAGTGGAAGGCTAGTTAACCAAAGTGTTGATTCTGTGACTTGTGTGAGTTTTTACTTCTTTCCTTTAAAATCGGCTTTAACCTAAAATAACAGAAATGCAAATGATGTTGAACTACAAGTAGTTAACACAGGGCTTTCCCAAGTATGAATTTTAAAGTGCCCCCAAATGTGATTTCTGCATTCAGAAGCAATGCAATGTTCATTTTTCCTGTTATCTTTGGAATCAGTTTCTTCAAAAACTAAATTTTAGCCCAAGTCTAACTATATTTCACAGTGTTAATTTGAATCTTTCATAACTTGTCTATCCCAGATAGTTAATTAAAAGCATTTGGTGTTTATTGCAAGTTGGTCTTGTGTGTAATTCCAAAGCTGTCTGCAATCTTACTGTAAATTTCTTCATCAGTACCAATACTATAAAATACCATATTTTAAGACATGTTTAAGCCCATTAATTGTCCCCAAAGAAACGTAAATACCCAATAATGGACTAGCTATAAATTTTTACTTTAGATTGACCGTTACTGTGAAATAGTGGCTGCCTCAAATAGCAGAAGTCAGTCTGAGGAAGACGATTGTGATAACATAACGCTGGTTAAACAGAAACGGAAAGACAGAAAACATTTATAAGACTCTATAAATGTTATAAGTGATGAAACTTCAGCCATAGATATTGATGAAGAAGTAGAGAAATGGGTTATTAATCAGGAAACTTTCTTAAAATAAGTTGGACCTTCTGATAATTTGGAAGGAACCAGCTAATGGTGTATAGTGTGGAGGGTGTGGTTTGATTCATTTTTCATAATGAAGAGTTTTGGCCAGGAAAGTAAAGGTAGAACAGAAGAAAGTGCTTGTCTACAATGAAGGCTGAGAACGGGATGGTAACCTATTACCTAAGGTGTGAAAACCCTCTAGCGGGAATGATTATTTGGAAGAAACTCTGAAAGACAAAATGTCAGATGTTAATTCTGTCAACAAAAGAATAGTGAAAAACTTTAATGAAGTGTCAGATCAAAATTGTGGGCATAAAAAATTACCAAAACTCTGATTTGTAGCAGATTGAAGTGCTGTTTAGCATACTAGCAAGAACGCTGGAATCCACGTATTTAGCAATTAAACAGTATTTGACCACATGCAACAAAATATATAGAGGATTGTCAATGAATGCATTAATGTTTGGTGAGTAGAAGAAACCAGCACTGTCAGCAACTCTGGGAAGCTAATCACAAGGGAGAAGTTTCCATAGCCTTTATATTAAGCTGCAGGTACATCAGAGTATCTAGACAGAAAAGTGCATATTTTTATATGAACCTAAAAAGCAAAGGGTAAAGTTTGAGTGTCCAGAGGGACTGAGGCTCCAACTGAGTAGAGATGATATGAGAAGACGAATCCACCTAAGGTTGACCAGGAAGTACATCTGAGAAGATAGTAATACAGGAACACGACTTGGGAAAGGGTGGAAAAAGAAACAACAAAAATTGAAGATAGAAGGAGAAGACATGTTTAAAATGTTCAAAAGAAATATTTAGCAGAAAGCATAGTTACTAGAGAGTAAGCAAAGTGCAGAACACTATGAGAAATGTAAGAAAATGAGGCTGGCATGGTGGTCTTTAAGCAGTTTCTTCTTCATTCCCCCTTTATTTCCCTCCTGCTTGCCTTCTTTGCTTTCTTTGGTTTCTTTTCCCAGCTAACAAAAATTAAAACTAATTCCTGCTTGCTAATTCCCCTTGGTGACTAGGTCAATGACATGCAAAATGGAGACGTTCACAGAAAACTGAGTTGCATGAGTGACAGATGGTAATGTTTGCAACTTAACTGAAAACAAGGTCTCAATTCTTAAGTTAAAAATTATACTTCACTTTTGCAAACAAATGAAGTTGTAGACTTGTGAATTTAGATGGAGATACTGAAAGCACATATTTTAGAGCAATGGAAGCAACTTAGTTTTGTCCCGACTCATATTACCTTTTCAGTGACATACAAACCTACACAATAATCAAACAGCAATTCCATGGGGACTGTGGAGCAACAGTCAATGGGATGTTAGTTGTCATACAGAACAAGCAGTGAACCGAGAAGCTGAAACTTTCACTTTTAAACCACTGCTTTTGCATCAATCAGATGTGGCCATAATCTGATAGCATTATATTATATGGCAATATTTATATTCTCTTTTAAATAAATCATATTCTGGACACCACTGAAATTCATGTCTATATAGCATTAAATTTAGTAACGCTTTCAGGGTGATCAAACAGAGAAACTTACTATAACACAATAAATTATTAGAATGCCCACATATAAATACACAATTTATTTGACTCAAGTCTGTAATAGTTTTAGGCGCCAAAATAAATATCTTAAAATTTTGAGTCATTAAGGACTTGGGATCAAATGTAGTTCACTGCACCCAAACAATCACAGGTGCTGTACGCAGACTTTGACTCTGATCAGTAAGAGAGCCCACAGAAAGGAGATGGAATACGGCTGACATTTACCTATACATGTGTCATGGCTTGCCTCAGAGCCTTCGGGGCAAGGTTTCCTAATAGTCCTTCTAGTCCTGGAGAGAGATGTTCTGCTGTTTCTATACTCTGAGTAGGAGCTGTAGAGATGTGAGTACTGTCTGTAATGCTGTTGAGGTTGATAGTTGTTTCTCACAGGGGAGAACCGTGCAAGGTTATAGCTACTGTATTGAGTGCCATAATTTGGCAGCCTCTCCAATCCAGCGCAAGATTTCCCGTCCCCTAACAAATGTTGTCCTGGCGGACAGATACACTTGAAGCTGCCGGGGGTGTTGGAGCACTGATGTGCACAAGGTTTAGGAACTTGTTCACATTCATTAATGTCTGCTCGTGTGCCATGATACATAAAAAAGAGAAAAAAAAAACAAACATACACACACAAAACACAGGAATAAAGAATGAGTTTGTGAAACAAACTGAAGACATTGTTACCCTCCAAAGCCAGGCGTACAGTAATTTCTCCTCAAGTGTTGTGAACTTTTGAGAAAGCTGTAATCATTCAGTTATGAATATATAGACAGATTCTGCAAATCTCCCCCTAAATACTACCTCATATGCACACGTTTTATTTGAACATTCACATTGCAGCAAGTGGCTGAGAGAACCAGACACACTAGTTCTGTGAATCCATACTCCTGTGACTTTCAGTTGTGACGCCTCAAGATCTAAGGAACTCTGTTCTCAGCCTTGTCTCCCTGATCAGTTTGGGCTAATTTGGTATCCATTTTTACATGTAATTCTAAGTGTAACATTAACATTTTAAATCTTAGGAATACTACACTGAGCTTTCTTAGTTCAACTAGGTAGAGACATCTTAAATTGGTAAAATTTGTGTATCTTCCTTTGGGGAAGAAAAGGCACAAGAGAGTGTAGAATCATTTTCATCAAATTACACTTGTAAAAAATTGTCTCAGATAGTACCTCTTAACACAATCATACGTGTGCATTTGGGAAATTTCTTATTTTTTCTCTCTTTTGATAAATATTTCAGATGGAATTCTGATTTTTCTACCGGTTGACAATGTTGGAAGCTTTCTAATACGTCCATATATAATTAAAAATATGTAACTACTTTTATTTTTACATTTTTATGTAAATGACTTGGTCGTTCTGCAAGCATCATTGCCCTCCTAATTCTCTACACCGCAGCCAGAATGATCTTTTCCAAATGTACACCACATCATACTGCTTGTCTGCCCAAGACCTTCCATGTGTTCCCATCACATTCTTTACCCTCCTCATCCTCTGCCTACATTTGCTCCAACCACCTGACCCCTTGGCTGTTCCTTGATTATGGTCAGCGCATTCTTTTCTGAATGACTTTGCCCTGGCTTCTCCTCCATCTGGAATACACTTTGCTCAGACCTTCCCACAGTGGCTGCTCTTTCCTTTTGTCCAGTCTCTCAGAGAGGCTGCCTGGATCACAGTGCTGCTACCCCAACATGGGTCCCTCTTTCTCCTTACTCTGTTTTATGTTTCCTTAAAGTACATGTCACTATCTGGAATTGTATATTTGTTTTGTGATTCTTCTTTCTCTCCCTGAAAGGTAAACTCCACAAGGACGGAGACCTGGTCTGCCCTGTTGAGTGATGTAATCCTACAATGTGGACCATAATGTAGCATAAAGTCGGTGCTCAATAAGCATTTGTTGAATAAATGAAGGAATGGGCTTGATATCATGTGCCAAATCAAGCTGTAAACAGTAGAAAGCAACAAACAAACAAACAAATATGGGAAAATGTGGTCTTAAATACATGAAAACCAGAGCTCAAAAGCTAATGTAGATCTTAATTCTGTCAGTAAAGGGAATATGAAATCACATCTCTAGTTTGCATTTAGTTATAATATTGGTAACTAGTGTCTCTAATCTTCCATACCAGTATGAGTTTTAGAAGTAGGATTATTGGCAAAACTACAGACTAAAATTTTCTTATTTCTGAATTAATAATTTTGAATTAATAAACAAGCCAAGCACATTTTCCCCCAAAAGATTAAAAAGAAGAAAACAAGGACATAGAACCAGTTCTCCCTAAGATATAAACTGACCAAACCCATAACATTTTAAAAAGTTATCTTCTTTGCTAGGTCAGCACATGGAGTCTGTACTTGCAACTCTTCCTATAAATTGGAAAAGTGAAAGAAAACCAAATTCTTTAATTCATCACCACAGTGGCATGAAAGAAAAGAATATAGAAAGGTAGAATAAAGTGGAAATTTTGCTTTAAAAACTATTTTAGTAGGTAAAAATTAATATTTTAGCTCTATTTGGAGGCAATGGTTCTGCATTCTTCCTTGTTTTATTCCCTAGCCCAATGTCTGAGATCCAACTGCTGGTCAAATTAGTGAACAAATACACGTATTTCATTCTGACAAGTCAGTTATGGCTGATCAAGATGTTAACCTATATATAAATGATAATATCTAAATAGATATGCTCCATATTCCTATTATTAAAAAGCATTTCTTTTAAAAGAATTTCTAGTAATGGTATTACTTTGAACACTTGCTACATACAAAGTACTATGCCAGGGACTGCATAAAGGCAGAGCTAAGTCTTTCTGGAAGAATCTGCTATTGATAATGGTTAAGTAGATAACAAGGCAACCAATTTGAAAACCATAGCATGAAACCCAGAAGCTAGTATGTAAAAGACCACACAATTATTTTAGTGCAGTTAAATATTCTAAGGAAGACTACAATTTGATAGATCAGTTTCTTGATTATAAATGCATTAATTTTTACCAAACGTAGTGGTTATCTTCTTATAGATATTTTCTATTTGCCTTCATATTCAACTATAATCAAGATGAAAACGAACAGGCAATTGGGGAGAAATGAAAGAGGTATTTTTAGCAAAGGGAATGGCACACCGTAAGCATCAAATACACGATAAAGTAATAATTATGAATTTGTTTAAATTGTGTCCCTGTTTTAATACTTCACACCTAAACTTTCATACTCCATACAATTATACTTCATACTCAAGTAAAGTGTATCTATGCAAACATTTAAGTCATGTGCATAGAGAAATAATGAGATAATCTTGATAATTAAGTTGTTATGGCAACTGTATCAGAACCTCACTTTGATATGTGTGGTGTATAGCAAACACACAGTAAGTGATTATTATCACTTGAAATTTCAGTGTAAATTGAGCTCAGTATTAAGTCTCTGAAGAAGTATCCAAATTATATTGAATGACTTAAACCAATTTACATACCTTTTAACAAAAGACCATTTGATGATATGAGTGGCCCAGAGCGAGTTGGTAAGGCTAGGTAATCACATTAGTAGCTTTATTACTCAACAAGTTCCTATTAACTTACCCATGCAGGGTCTTCCAACTCCTTGAGACCGATAACCTCTCGGACACACACAACGATAGCTGCCTCTCGTATTCTCACATATCTGGTTATATCTGCACTGATGGGTCCCATCTTTACATTCATCAATATCTACAGACATGGAGGCAATAACAAGTGACATTTCCTCTTTCAAACCAAAAGTCATTGTATTTAAAGTTGCATCCTGTAGAATTGCCAAAGGTTGTCTTTCTCACCAAGTAGTTGAGATCATACCAGGTTACTACTTGGAATCAGAAAACCTGGGTTCAAGTCCCAGCTTTGCCACTTACTAACTGGCTCCTTATTATGCAAAGAGTTTAATTCTCAGCTTTCTTTTTTTCTCCTTCTCTATACCCCTTCCTCCTTTTGCCTCTTATTTATACAAATGACTAGAATTTAGGCAGATTGGGAGCAATAGTTCTATATTGCGTCTGATCTACAGTTACATGTTTCTAGCTGCTAGTTCGACATCTCCATCTCCCTTGTTTTACCACTACTTCAAACCCAGCACACCCTCAGAGCCTTATCCTTACTCCCCTATTTATGATAATAGCACTCCTGTGTTTCAAGTCCAGCAAGCTTTAAATGATAAATGATGTTCTGTATTCCTGCTATTGAAAAGCATTTCTTTGGCTGGGTGCAGTGGCTCATGCCTGTAATCCCAGCACTTTGGGAGGCTGAGGTGGGTGGATCACGAGGTCACGAGTTTGAGACCAGCCTGGCTAAGATGGTGAAACCCCACCTCTATTAAAAATACAAAAATTAGCCAGCCGTGGTGGTGGGCGCCTGTAATCCCAGCTACTCGGGAGGCTGAGGCAGAAGAATTGCTTGAACCTGGGAGGTGGAGGTTGCAGTGAGCCGAGATTGTGCCACTGCACTCCAGCCTGGGCGATGCAGCAAGACTCCTTCTCAAAAAGAAAAAAAAAAGTATTTCTTTTAAAAGAGTTTCTAGTATTAGTTTGAACATTTGCTATATACAAAGTACTATGGTCAGTCATCTTTAACTTATTCTCTCAGTTGCCAAGATTGGGTGGTTCTATTTCCTTCAATCAAAACCATGTATCTCCCCATTTCCATTCCCACCCAGCTAGATTTTTGCTGTAGCTTCTTAAACAGTTTCTGATCTTTCAACTCATTTCATGTCTAATTAATGTTATACATAATTAGGGTCAATATTACTAAAATATTTGCAGTTACATGTAACTGTGCATGATGGTCTGAGTTGGCTGTTACTCTTATTTTTTTTTTGAGATGGAACCCCGTCTCTACTAAAAATACAAAAATTAGTTGGGTGTGGTGGCGCATACCTGTAGTCCCAGCTACTCTGGGGGCTGAGGCGGGAGGATTGCTTGAACCCAGCAGGCAGAGGTTGCAGTGAGCTAACATTGCACCACTGCATTTTTTTTTCCACTTCGTCACCCCGGCTGGAATGCAGTGGTGCAATGTTAGCTTACTGCAACCTCTGCCTGCTAGGTTCAAGCACTCCTCCCGCCTCAGCCCCCAGAGTAGCTGGGACTACAGGCATGCGCCACCACAGCCAGCTAATTTTTGTGTTTTTAGTAGAGACGGGGTTCCACCGTGTTGGCCAGTGTGGTGTCAAGCTTCTGATGGAGTTGGCTGCTACTCGTAAAAGATAAGGAAAGTACTGACCTATATCTATAGTGTGAGAGCTGAAACAAATCTTTGAAATCTGATACTTCAATTCCCATCACCAGCTGTTTTTTTAAATTATACGAAACCACCATGAACTTAACAACTATCAACCAATGGCCAATATTCCTTCATCTATATCCATACCCCACAACCTTATCATACTGTTTTGAAACAAATTCAAGATATACTATAATTTTATTAATCAATATTTTAGAATTGATTGTTTTTAAAGAAAAACTGTGCTATTTTTACAATGAGAAACTCAAATTTCTGTGTGATCGTAAGACTTGTCCAAGTTTAGATAGGTGCGAAGAAGGAACCATAAGTTTTAACACTGTATCCCAAGTTCAGCTCTTCCCCTCTTGTGCAGGGCTTTCTTGCTTTCCTTTATCCCTCTCCATCTAGTAACATTCCATCCAAATCTGTATTTAAATGTGATCATTTCCACAACCTCCTTCATAGTGACTCCAATTGGATAGAGTCACTCTCTCGGATATTCTTGTGCAATTTTATTTGCCCTTCTTTATGGTGTTTCATTCACCTTGCATTGTAGATTTTTGTTTTTTTGGTTTATTTTGGAGAGGGGGTTACAGTAGAGGCAGTGGAGTAGGCCAATTTAACCCATAAATTATTTCTTTCTCCTGTGTGTTTTTCTTTTTAGCAGGAATGAGATCAGGAATGGTACTCTTTTATTGTTGTAAATTCTGCAGTTGCTAGCTGTGTTAACTCGGGTTGGCTGGTACAGAATTGTATGTTCCGCATACACAGAACAAACGTAGGGAGAAATATAATTTACGTTTTTGTCTGATCATTAATGTGACATCTGCTAACTCAGCAGATGCAGAATAGACAGGCAAAGCATAAATTTTGGGTAAATTATAATTCGTTTGGTCATGGATTTGACAGTTAAAGAATATGTAGTACCAAAATAATTATATTTTGAATTTTAATAAATCTCTACAAACATTTTTCTTACCCTTTATGAAATTCTTAACATATATGCTAAATTTCATGTTAGAAATTATGTGAGATAGTATCAATGCTGTGGACATTAAACTATGTAAACCAAATGTTTAATTGATGGGAGCTCAAAGTGGTCACAGGTTTTCATAGCAAGCTTCCATTTCCAGGAATAGTCATGACCCTGGGACCCAGAGAGAGCTCAGTTATCCTAGAAATTGGGAGTACTTATGGAAAAGAAAGATTTCCTTGTTAGTTTAAATTTACTCTAATCATTAGTTTTAAAATTAATACCTTACTTGACTCATTGATGGTAAACTGATATCAGTCACAGAAACAGCCAGCCACTCACCAATACAGGTTCCATTTTCTGCCTTGGTCATTCCATTTGGACAAAGATCAATGCACTTATAGCCACCCCGGGTGTTCTTACAGTGCTGATCTGGTCTGCATACATTCTGTCTACACTCATTCACATCTTGATAAAAGAACAAAGTAATGTAGATTGAAAAAATTATTTATCCACTTTTCCAGAAAAATCATACTTTTGGATTTTAGGGATTAAAAAAATATATATATAGGATTTAGGAATATTATATATATGAAAATATATATATATCATAGATATATGTATTAACATCCCTATATTATATATATTATATATATATTCATTGCATAGTCATTGTATAAGGTTAAAGTGCTTAAATTCAACAATGTATGTAACACACTTTAAAACAGAATAAAAATCAAAAACAAAAAACATTGCTTCACAGAGCAGATAGCCATACCAACCATTTCCTCCTCCTAGAAAAATAAAATATACACCATATTAACATATATACATGTGTGTATACAAATGTATATGTGTACAAGTGTATACATATAGGTATACAAATGGATATACACATGTATACGTAACATGTATGTATACAAATGTATACATATATGTATATAATACTTTTGCAAAAAATAGAAAATGTTATGAAGAATCGGTATGTAATTAGAAAAACTCATAAAACATGGCATTTGTCTTCATTTTTGTTTTGCATAGATTACATACATGATGCATGCTTGATATCCTATATGAGACTCAGTACCAAGACACAGCTTATGCATTTAGATCAGACATCATTAAGAAGTTATAAAAGTGTCATTCCTTTAAATTCAAAGCCCTTTTCTTACCCATGCATTTTCTGCCTTTGAGCTGATACCCAGGTTCACATCCACAGTGGAAACTTCCTATGACATTGAAACAGCGCTGGTGACAGGGGATGGATTCTTGACATTCATTAATATCTGTTAAATAAAATAAAAGTTTCATTATATCCTACTAGGAAACCCGAGTTAATTTACCCCAAATGTTTATCCTTTTAATGATCTTGGTCACTACCACATTTAAGATCTTCTCTAAAACCTATCCAATATATTTGCACTCATGTAATCTGCTAAATACTTGATGGAATTAATTGCTGGATAGGGTATCTCTCTACAAGACTCTTAAAGGTAGACATCTGCTAATGATACACAACTATGTCAGTGAAATAGTCCTCTACTTTAAGTGTTTTGCCATATGGCTCTCACTCCTGTTTCTAGGAAGTTTCAGTCCTGGAATGTTACTGACAGACTGGGATACTGAAGACAGGGGAAAAAACCCCCAACAACACTAAGGTCTTTTGCAACTGACCCTTCTTCCCCTTTCTTGCTGCTATTAGCCTGGTGCAGGTCTTTATCACCTTGTGCCTGACTGCATTAACATCAGCATTTCTCCTCATTTGCAGTCACTGCAAAATTGTACTTCCCAAACACCATCTGGGTCATAGTGTAGCAAAAAGAGTGTGCAGGCATGAACTCCTCAAATTCCTGGGCACCTGCCTGTGGTTTTGTACTTTCTTTCCTTTCCTTCCCACCAGACCCAGAGGGAGAAAGCCCTCTTCTCCCACCGAAGAAAAGTCCCTCTATTTCAGCTTTTGAGCTCTGCAGCCCATCTTCCACTTCCTCACTAAGATGAGGACTGTGGTCCATCAATCATTCCCTCTTCCTATGCATTTTAGAAGTCCTTCCAATCTATCATAGATGAGCCTTTGGGTTGGTTCCGTGTCTTGGCTATTGCGAATAGTGCTGCAATAAACATATGTATGCATGTTTCTTTATAGTAGAATGATTTATAATCCTTTGGGTATATACCCAATAATGAGATTGCTGGGTCAAATGGGATTTCTGGTTCTAGATCCTTGAGGAATCCCCACACTGTCTTCCACAATGGTTGAAATAATTTACACTTCCATCAACAGTGTAAAAGTGTTCCTGTTTCTCTACATCCTCTACAGTATCTGTTGTTTCCTGACTTTTTAATGATCACCATTCTAACTGGTGTGAGATGGTATCTCATTGTGGTTTTGATTTGCATTTCTCTAATGACGAGTGATGATGAGCTCTTTTTCATATGTTTGTTGGCTGCACAAATGTCTTCTTTTGAGAAGTGTCTATTCATATCCTTCACCCACTTTTTGATGTTTTTTTTTTTTTCTGGTAAATTTAAGCTCCTTGTAGATTCTGCATATTAGCCCTTTGTCAGATGGGATAGATCGCAAAAATTTTCTCCCATTCTGTAGGTTGTCTGTTCACTCTGATGATAGTTTCTTTTGCTGTTCAGAAGCTCTTTAGTTTAATTAGATCCCATTTGTCAATTTTGGCTTTTGTTGCCATTGCTTTTGGTGTTTTAGTCATGATGTCTTTGCCCAGATCTATGTCCTGAATGGTATTGCCTAGATTTTCTTCTAGGGTTTTTATGGTTTTAGGTCTCATATTTAAGTCTTTGATCCGTCTTGAATTAATTTTTGTGTAAGGAATGGGGTCCAGTTTTAGTTTTCTGCATATGGCTAGCCAGTTTTCACAACACTATTAAATAGGGAATCCTTTCCCCATTGCTTGCTTTTGTCAGGTTTGTCAAAGATACAATGGTTGTAGATGTGTGGCATTATTTCTGAGGGCTTTGTTCTGTTCCATTGGTCTATATAACTGTTTTGGTACCAGTATCATGCTGTTTTGGTTACTGTAGCCTTGTAGTATAATTTGTAGTATACCTTGTAGTATACTGAAGTCAGGTAGCGTGATGCCTCTAGCTTTGTTCTTTCTGCTTAGTATTGTCTTGGCTAGATGGGCTCTTTTTTTTGGTTCCATATGAAATTTAAAGTAATGTTTTTTTCTAATTCTGTCAAGAAAGTCAATGGTAGCCTGATGGGGATAGCAATGAATCTATAAATTACCTTGGGCAGTGTGGCCATTTTCACACTATTGATTCTTCCTATCCATGAGCATGGGATGTTTTTCCATTTGTTTGTGTCCTCTCTTTTTTCCTTGAGCAGTGGTTTGTAGTTCTCCTTGAAGAGGTCCTTTACATAAAATGTGGCACATATACGCCATTGAATACTATGCCACCATAAAAAAGGATGAGTTCATGTCCTTTGCAGGGACATGAATAAAGCTGAAAATCATCATTCTCAGCAAACTAACACAGGAACAGAAAACCAAACACTGCATGTACTCACTCTTAAGTGAGAGTTGAATAATGAGAACACATGGAGGGGAACATCACACACCAGGGCCTGTCAGGGGAGTGTGGGGGGTTAGGGGACGGATAGCATTAGGAGAAATACCTAATGTAGGTGATGGGTTGATGGGTGCAGCGAACCACCATGGCACGTGTATACCTATGTAACAAACCTGCACGTTCTGCACATGTATCTCAGAACTTAAAATTATAAAAATAAATAATAAAAGTTCTTCCTTCTTATAGTCATCTTTCCAATAAACCTGTAGGTATAAAGCTCTTCCTTCTTGTAGTCATGTTTTTCTCTCATAACCAGATCCTCCCTCTAAGGTCCATACTCATCTCAAGCTCCTACCACTTCTCTCTCATCATATTCCAAGCCCTTCAAAAGAAAAACCACCTTAGTTTGGCTCTTCACTTCCTCACCTTACATTCCAGACCTCGAGATTGCCAGTGTCTGTTATTTTGTACATGTTTCTTATTTTGGATCTTTTAATTTAGCCTCTCAAAATCTACAATGTGTTAACTTACATAAACACAGATGTGATCATATATTCTTTTTTGAGACAGAGTCTCTGTCACCCACACTGGAGTGCAATGGCATGATCTCAGCTCGCTGTAACCTCTGCCTTCAGGGTTCAGGCAATTCTCCTGCCTCAGCCTTCCAAGTAGCTGGGATTACAGGTGTGATCCACTGTGCCTGACAGTGATCATATACTTTTAAAAGATTTTCTTAGTGTAGTTTTTTTTTTTCTTCTTCCTCATCCTTTGCTTGGGCTCCCTTCTCCATTTTTACCCTTTTTGTGCACCAAAGACAAACATTAACAAGATAGTATGAATAATAATTTATTTCTTCTACATTCACGTAAATCTCTCCACCTAAATATATAGATCCATTTCCTTTTTCCTTTGGCTATTGCTTGTTTTTCCAGTTACACATTCTTTTCTGCAAAATTATACATACCTTTTTATGTCTGATTTTTCTCATGGCTGCACAATGGTTCATGGTGTAGATGTACCATGCTTCATTTATTCTGCTATTGGTAGACATTCAGTTTTGGATCTACTGTCTTTTCCTCTATGAAAAATCCTGATAGTAGCTTTATTTATATTTTCCAAAAACTTGGAGGCAACTAAGATGTCCTTCACTAGGTAGATAAACTGTTCTGTGTCTAGACAATGGAATATTTATTACTCAGCAATGAAAAGAAATGAACTATCAAACCATGAAAACAAGTGGAGGAATCTTAAATGGTACTAAGTGAGAGAATCCAATCTGAAAAGGCTACACAATGTATAATCCCAACTATGTGACATTCTGGAAAAGGCAAAACCACGAAGACAGTAACAAGATCAGTGGTTTTCAGAGGTTGAAGGAAACAGAAACGAATTGGTGAAGAACAGAATTTTGAGGGCAATGAACTATTTTGTACCACACTATCATGTGGATACATGTCATTACACATTTTTGCAAACTCCTAGAATGTGTAACACCAAGAGAAGCTTAATCTAAGCTAGAGTCTGGGTGATAATCATGTGTCAGTGTAGGTTTATTGACTGTAACACATGTACTGCCCTGGTGTAGGATGCTGATAGTGAGGAAGGCTGTGTGTGGAGGGAAGGGGTTATCTGGGAATCTGTGTCTTTACTGCTCAATTTTTCTGCTAACCTAAAACTGCTCTAAAAAATAGTCTATTAAAAATATCCTTCAACAAACATTCTGGAAGTCTTATGCAATGGAATTTTATGAAATAGATTCTTTTTTTTTTTTTTTTTTTTTTTTTTTTTTTTTTGGGATTTTTTGAGACAGAGTTTCGCTCTTGTTACCCAGGCTGGAGTGCAATGGCGCAATCTCGGCTCACCACAACCTCTGCCTTCTGGGTTCAGGCAATTCTCCTGCCTCAACCTCCTGAGTAGCTGGGATCACAGGCACGTGCCACCACGCCCAGCTAATGTTTTGTATTTTTAGTAGAGACGGGGTTTCACCATGTTGACCAGGATGGTCTCGATCTCTTGACCTCGTGATCCACCCACCTCGGCCTCCCATAGTGCTGGGATTACAAGCTTGAGCCACCGCGCCCGGCATGAAATAGATTCTATTGGACGGTGCAGTATGATCTTCTCTCTCAAATGCCGACAGGCAATGGTCACCGAAAACCACTTTGCTATTCATATTTAAAATAGCTGTAGAGTGTACTTGAATAAGAGCTTATCAAGAAACTCAACTTATAAAACACATAAAAGGAAGTTAAGGTTTAAGTTCTCCAGAGAGACAGAAGTCTCACTGGCTGGATAACTCCTCACTCTCTCCCTTTTATGTGGTCCCTTCCTCTTGGAGTTAACTTTTGAGGAGTCAAAAAGGGGTCTCATTCTTACTGTCATAAACATAAAAGTCCTCCATTCTTATACCTTGACAACTCAGACCATCAGAGGTTCTTCGAAAGCCAGTTCCACAATGGACCACACAGCGATAGGATCCAATCATATTGTCACAGTCCTGACCAGCGTGGCAGGTGTGCCTACCCAAAGCACACTCATCAATATCTGCAACAGAGGGAATCATTCAACCGAGGTGGGCTGAAGAACACCCAACCTAAGAACCTGCTGTGAAATAGGGAAACCAAAAGCAATGAAGGATACTTGAAAGATCAAGAAGGACTGAAGTTTTTGGTTGAGTCACTTGAGGTGGGCTATATAGCTGACCAACTCACAGCAGCATGGTATGATTAATATCTTCATAGGCTGGCTGATTAATTAGGCCACTTATAAATTAGGTGGCTTTTAAGAAGTTACTTTGGGCCAGACATGGTGGCTCACACCTGTAATCCCAGTACTTTGGGAGGCCGAGGAGGGTGGATCACCTGAGGTCGGGAGTTCGAGACCTGCCTGACCAACATGGAGAAACCCGTCTCTACTAAAAATACAAGAAAAGTCTCTGGGTGTGGTGGTGCATGCCCATAATCCCAGCTACTTGGGAGGCTGAGGCAGGAGAATCGCTTGAACCTGGGAGCCAGAGGTTGCGATGAGCCAAGATCGCCTCATTGCACTCAGGCCTGGGCAACAAGGGCAAAACTTTGTCCCAAAAAAACCCAAACAAACAAAAAAGAAGTGACTTCTCCCTTCCGAGATCTTGAGTGAGATCCTCCAGATATCCCTGCCTTGAGAGTCCCCCCACATGCAGGCAGCACATGCACAGTGTTCCCACCTTCTCTTTTCTCAGCCCAGTGGAGACCCTCTCTGTTTGTTGCCAAGGTGTGGGCAGAAGTAGTAGGAAGGAAGAGAATGGGTCTATCACCTTTTCTAGGTCAAAGATTGCCTGGACCCCTTGTTTAAATGTGTCTATGGGATTTGTGAATACCTTGGCAAGTTCTTCCATCCGCAGCTATGGTGAGGCCTTGAGGGCAGGAGCAGTAGTAGGTCCCCACGGCATTGTGGCAGGTGTGGGAGCAGGGATTTCCTGCTGCACATTCATCCTCATCTGAAAGAAGAAACAAAAAGGCCCAAATCGGCATGTCAACTCCCTACTCTCTGGGAGTTACTAAAGCCAGTAAAAATAATTGCTTATAGAGGCCAATAAGTTGAATCAAATATAACAGAACATGCTTTAAGTGCCACAAAATACATTCACTAAATAATAAGGCATATGAGTTATCCCTGATAGTGAATAGGTGCTTAGATTATGTCCTAAAATATTTCATCTATGCTCTAAATGCTTTTTACCTGCCTTAACTCTTTCATCACAGAATTCCTAGGAGATAAGTATTTTATTACTATCCTCATTTTGCAGAACAAAACTGAGGAACAAAGAAGTTACATACATTGCTTTAGATCATGTAGGTCATTATTGGCAGAGCTGGGATTTGAACCTGGGCCGTCATAAGACCACCTATTTATCACAAGACTACATTATATTGCCTACCAGTGAAAGAAAAGCACTGTGTATGTAAATGTAAGCTCCCCAAGCCATTTACTTAGTGGCTAACTTCTCTGTACCTCTCTAGCACTGGTACGTTGGTGGGATAAAATTGGTTTAGTCATTAGTCATAGATCCACAATCATGCCTGTCCTATGATGAATTTTAGGGTTAGGTGACTTAGTGTTGGAGGTGGCTCTCTCACACTTATGGCAGTCAAGCCATCAGATGAAGTACAGTGTTGCCTCTCAGCTTACTCCACATCTATGCTTAGTCACCGTCGCTGACACAGCTGGCTGTGGCCAAATTCAGAGAACATGCGCTTTGCAATTAACTTAAATTCAGATGTGGCACTGCCACTGAGTGATTTTTGCTAGTTTGACTTTTCTATGTCTCAGTTTCCTTAGCTGTCAAATGGGAAGTTTACAGAACTGTTGTGATGATTAAAAACCTAAGGAAAGGGCAGTACATATCCATTAAATGCTATCTAATACTGACTTTTTGTTAAAAGAAAACCCTTTATTTATTTATGTACTTACCAGTGCAAAAAGGTCCAACTGGGTCTAAGGTAAATCCAGAGGGGCACTGATTACTGCGATCTCCTATCACAGAGAGAAAAATAAAGTTAACTGGCTTATTAGAGGAGTTGCCCCTGGTTTCTTTCCAGTATCATCTTCCCTGGGAAAATATGCCAAAGATGAGACACATGCAAAAATACAATAGGTGAAAATAAGCAGGCATGGAAAAATTTTCCAGTTTCTCAACCAAGAATTACATGAATCACAGTCCAGAGATTGTTGACAAGCTGCCACTGGAAACAGATTTCCTGTGTCAGTTGTTTACATCAATAAAAATTAAATAAAATTATTCTGTGATAACTAAAAATGGTCCATGATAACTGTGTATGCCAGGCACTACCACAGGCAAAGTCCTATTCTTCCAGCCATTACTACTCTGTTTTACTCATTCTAGAGAATGAGAAATGCTGTTTTCAAGCGATTTAAAATAATTTGTGCCAGTGAAAAATAGAAACAGTGAAGAAACTCCCTTCTTTTGTGGATCTCCTCCATTTGCAACATTGAAGATTGGGGTCAAAATCCCCCATGTGTGACTAGGTGTTTGCCTTTCCATGTAGTCAAAATAAAGGGAACCAGTCATATTGTGACAGAAAATACTTGAGTTAGATGTAGAAACAAAAAAAGCAAACAAGAGCAGGTTAGTTAAGAAACTTCTTTGCTGAAAGCATCCAAGTCTTCCTGCTCATGCAGGAGGTGGTACTAAGATAGATGGGACAGAAACATCTAGGGAATATTGCTAAGTGATCACTGCATGGTTACTGTGTGTGTGTGTATGTCACAATTCAGTTTCCACTTAGTTATTTGTTCATACATTCTTTAATCCAACCAGGTATGTTGTGTGGGACACTGTCCTGGGGACATAACTGTGGAAAAAACATGTCATGTAAACCTAATAAATTATTATCTGAGAGTAGCTTTAGATTTTTGGTTCTAGATAGGGGAGACGTCTTCTCTTAGGTGGAATATGGGAAGTTTTTTGGGAGATACTTTGGTTGTCATGATAAGACTCTTAAAATTTAGTGAATGGGACAGGTCCTGTGGCAGGCTTTATAATGTCGCGATGTGTGAGGCAGTCCTGCAAGATGACTAGTCCCTTGCCTTGCGAGACTTTCACGAAAGTGAGAAAGCTGTAATTGGCTAAGCTTTGAATGTGTCTGCCATATATTAAGCATTTTTCATGAGTTAAATATACAGTGAATTTTCTAGGAATGCAACTTGCATATGAATTGATGGCTGATTGCCCTGTTTCATTCAGAGCATTACTAAGACTTCTTCATGTTTCCAAAATAATCATACTAGGATTCAGTATGTATGTTTGAATATACAACCACTCCTTGGTCCAAAGATTTTCATATGAAAATATATGTTATGAATTATTTTCCTTTTAATTTCATATTATAAAATGTTATTTTCAATTGTTACAATTTTATTTCAAGGTAGTAAAAGGCAATTAAATTATTTGTTTATAATAATGTATGATAATAGTAGAAACTTTGAAAAGTATAAAATTCCCATAGTCTTGTCACATGGAACAAATTGTGATGTTTTTCCTTCCAGTCAATTTTATGAACACATACTTAAAACTTAAATTAGGATATACAGACTGATCATTGCCAAGGTTTACTAGTTATAAAAACCATTTGGAAATCCTATTAAAAATACAGATTCTCTTGTTCCCACTCCTATTAGAATTGGCAAGAAAGAAACCTGGGAATCTGTGTTGAACCAGTGTAAAGATTTTCTTATAATCGCCCAGGTGCGGGCAACCCAGGTTTGGCTCATACTGTCCAGTGCTTTTCAATTATGACGGTCATGAACATTCCCCTTTGTTACTTGTTTACAGTGAGGCTGTCAACACCTGGAATGATGATTAGTACACAGTAGGCACTCAACAAATATTTGTTAAATGAATAAATGAGCCAAATATTTCTTAACAATTTCAGGGACTATTTAAGTGATTATTAGATAGCTGTGCCATAACTTACATATTTGTTTCCTCCTTTGAGGATATTTATTATTTTTCTATTGTAAATAACACTGGATACAACTTCCTAAGCATTCATCTTTGGCTATTTCTGTGGTTTTTATAGGACAGGCTCCCAGAATGAGATAACTGAAAAGATATGAACATTTGAAAAGCTATTGGATACATACTGCCTTCCAGAAATGTGGAACCAGTTTATCCCCCTGCCAGCAGTGTGTAAGGGTGTTCATTTCTCCATACCTCTGTAATAGTGGGCAGTCATCACCCTTGTTCTAGTCAGAAAATGATGATAACTCATTGATTTAATTTACATTTCCCTGCTTATTAATGAGGGTAAACAGTTCCTTCACATTTGTCATTATTTACTCTTTTGTGAATTTCCTTTATGCCTTTTTCTACTGAGGGTTATTTGCCCCTTTCTGATTTTAAAGCACCTTTGTATGTATTAAGGTTAATCATTGTTGTCAATAACATGTAAGTATTTTTTCTTGGTGGATATTTTACTTTCTCATTTGACTTTTTTCCTCCCCATGAAGAAATTTTAACAATTTGTAGTTAAATTTATATTTTCCTTTATAATTTTTGATACTTTCTGATTTGTTTGTAAAATATATACTTTTTAGTTTTTTAAAGAAATTTATTTTAAAGATGTAAAATATTTTAAAGAGATTTACTTATATTTGTGTTTTCTTGACCAGTAGCCTCCAAAAGCCAGACTGCAGACCACATATATTAGAATCATCTAGAGTCTGTGTTAAAAATACAAACTCCCAGGCCCCCTACCATGGACTTGTTAAACCAAAAATCTTTGTGTCCAGAAATCTGAACTTTCATCAAGCTCTCCAGAAGCTTCTAATTTTACTGTAACCATACTTAGCTCTCGTCTAGACTCAACAGTTTGCTAGTTGAGCTACCAGGAATGCAAGCTTGCCCCCTAATGGTTGCTCAGAAACAAATTGTAAGTACACAGTTCTTACAATTTACAAGAACTATGTCAATAACCATGACACACACATATTGGATGTAATTCACGGAGTCACAGTGTCTAAGGACAGTAAGGGGTCTTAAAGGTCATACAGTGTGTTTCTTTATATTATGGGACTTGGATCCCCCAACAAACACACTAAAAGATGCCACAAAGACCTTTAAGCAGTTTTAGGCTTGGAAAAAGTTAAAGTGTACATGACGTTTCAGAAATCAATCATTTTAAATCTAGTTCCAGATGGTAGAGATTGACTTATTTGTGCCCAGTTATCTTTTTTTAATTAGATGAGTATTGAAAAAAGTAGAAAAAGAAATTAGATTTGAAAAGCAGGCATAATTGAGGAAAGAAAATGTAACTCTTCTTTCTGTTGGCTCATTTCTTTTGTTCAAGTGGCATGACAGGCATGGCAATAGTAAAATGAGGTCGTGGTGGCAATGGTGTATCACTGGCTATAAGACTTCATGAATCTGTGATTACCTCAAAAACTCCGTGCTCGTACTTTCAGATTACTATGATCTCAAATTTTATGAAGCAGTTTGATACAAGCTGAAGAAAAAAATGGTCATAAGTATGACTGATGGAAACGAGTAAACACTGAAAACAAATTTTTAGTATATCTGCTAAACGTGATAAAATAGTGATGTTTAAAATTTACTTGGCTCTATTTTAGGAAAGCTGGCACACAGGAAAACATATTCACCAGGTCAATGTAAATCCTTTTAAGTGAACTCATGGGAGCCTAAAGTTTAAAGTCACATAAACACTAAATACCTAACATGACTACATGCAAAAATCATCCCAGCATTAAAATGCCACAGAATATGGAATGTTAATTGCTGTGGTGGCTCTTACGACTGAAAAGGAAATCTCAGACACATCAAAGAACCACACAGCAGAGAACGACTGCTTAGATCAAGAGTTGCAGAACCATGCTTAGAAAATGAAAAGCAGTTCAAAAATTATAGCTTCCAGGAACAAGAAATGACAGTTGGAATACTGATTATTGCGGCATGGTTTTAAAAAGCTGCTTTTAAAATATAGAAATTCTTTCTGACTAGATTAAGACATACCTTTGCATTATGTGTCAGGAATTTAATAAATTTCTTGACAATTATAAAATTCAAAACAACAAATGGACTTTATTATTTGAAGTAAAAGCATTTGGACACATGTGTTTTTAACCCTTTCTGCACATATAGAATAGAACAGCAACCCCAACGTGTAGTATATAAGAAGTATAATAGTAAAATAAATGTACTGGAACTCCAAATGGGTTGGCTTTTCCAGAGGGTTTTACTGAACAACACACATGAAAATCCTGATACCATCATGTTAGATGTAGGCCTCAATGGCCTTATTTTGAATTTCATTTTACCCTTTAGAATGACTAGATGGCATAAAAATATGGATTTTCCTTGAATCAAATTACCTTTGGATATTGAAGCATGAATTTTAAAACCCAGTGTCTCTTCTAACTGGTTATAGTCAGATTCCACAGAGGATGCATGAAGTGTTTCAACCAAGAAGGGCATTGTTCCCCGTGCCTGATCATAGAATACGGTGTGGTTCCATGTGTATGGGATGCTGATGCCATCAATGGTGAACAGCCGGGTTGAGTAGGCATATAGCTGCCCAGGACCTGTTTGAACGTAGTCCTCTGTGTAATCCTAAGGAGAACAATGTGGATTCGAGGATCAGTATGGCTCCTGCTATTTTTTTTTGTCCCCTTAAGGGGACTATGAAATGCAGAATGAGGGGGAAAAAGGATTAGGGGCAGCAAATCCACACTTCTTATAATAACTGTGCAGTAGTGTTCAGGAAATAACAAAGTTTGAACTCTTTAATTATAATATAGTTTCATAATTTTGCTGTCATAAATTTCAGTTTAATAAGAGACTCAAAGTCGTAGGTCATGAACAAAGATGGGAAAGAGCGATTGCTATCCTTTAATTTCTGAAATATTTTAGGGATAATACACAAAAACGTTTATGTAAGAATTACTACCTTCTTTGTCTAAAGAAAATTAAATATCTTACATCAAGTATTTGATCTTGGTCTTGATAAGGAGGGTGGTAAAACCACTGAGAGTTTGTAAAAACTTGTCTCTGAAGATTTTTAAACAAAAATCAGATAGTTATTATAACCTCAGTAGTTTGGACATTTCCCCAACAAAGTGAACAAGTTATCCGTGCTCATTCTATGGACCTTTGACTCCTACTCATCATTACTCTAACAAGCAGCAAAGACAAGTTATCCTGGCATTTTACCTTTACAGTGACCGCAGCAGGTGTCTGAAGCTGTAGGACATAGCCACTCACAACAATATCTAGCAGCAAAGCACCATCGGAATCCAAGCCCCGGGCAATATGAGTCATCCTCAAGATTTCTCCTGTTATTACAATGCATTCATTTTGACAGCAAATAATATATGGTTTGTGTAAGCACAGAGCAGATTTACCTTACGCACTAGTTTAGCTATGTTACTGGTGTTCAACCTTGAGTAAGTATAGATGATGAGAACTGAATTAGCACTTAGCATCCCGATTAAAGAGTTACGTTTGCTGGATTAAGTTTTTTTTTTAAACATTTCTTTTTATGTAGCAAAAATGTAGCATAAGGTACATGAATTTTATCCTTTAAATTCACAGGTAATGACAAAGCAGCCTTATAAAAATGAATTATCTGTGACTGGTGAGAACCACTAGTCTGGCCACAGTGCTTTGTTCTTTCTGATGCTTCAAAAAGTAGCAAAGGACATCTTAGTAAGTGGATGAAAAGATCCACTTGTCTTCTCCACTGATTAAATGCGGATTAAAGATAAGCCCTTCTTCCTTAAAGGTCACTGCTGTTGAGGCTGACCAACTGTGAAGAGGCTTGAAATGGAGCTCTCTAAACATCTGTATGCACATGGAAAAGGTCATGAATAGCTAACTCATACTCCTTAAGACTAGGGATAGGGGAAAGCCTTTAGGTGTGCTTGTTTTTGTGTCTATCTTTTTCATAAAGGATTGCTATAAAGCATCCTAATTGAATCTTGGTTTAAAGACAAAGGTCTTTAGTAATAGTAACTCATTTTCCTTCTTTAACTCATAATCCACATTCACATTGGCCTCTAGGTCACTGCCAATATAAACGTGGATTATCTAAGGACACTATTCTGTCTTGGTTTTAGAGTGAGGGTCTATCAAGTTCTTTATAGGATTTAAAGAAAAAATATTTTTTAAAAGAGAACCAAAGAGGAGAGGAGAAAAACTTTTAGGGCATAAAAATTACTGCTTGAGAACACATGGCCTCTTATGATCTTATGCTAGTACAAGTTTACAGGAAAATATGCAATTGCTTTTTATCACTTATGATAAGGTTGCATCCAAAAGTTTCAGATTATTCTCTGTGGGAACATGTATTTCTCTTAACCACCAATGGTTAAGAAATTTTGGCAATCACTTTTTAACAACAGAATATTAAATTCAGCTAACACTAACCAGTTGCAAATTCCACTTGAGTTTCTCTTTTGAAGACTGCATTGGTGAGGGTAAAGCCATTAACTGCTTCTCCTATTTCCTTTGCTGTTGTCCAATAAATGGGATTTAGAATAGAAACTATCTTTCTCATTGCTGAACCTAAAGAAAAAAAGGATAAATGAGGTGATAGCAAAATTTTTACTGTCTATTATATTGTCTTCATAGCACATTATTCACAAGGGTGAATTCTAAATAATGTTGAATACCAGAAACAAATACCAGTACTTCATGTATCTTTAAAAGCTTAGCATTGGAATAGAGCTAAGGATTATTATACTTATGACTCAGTAGCAGCATTCTCTAGGACCTTAAGTGGAAGTAATAAGATGAAGAGTAATATATGTTTTTTAAAACAGGCTTATGAACAACTTCTATAAGCAAAGACTCACCAAGACTGCGAGGTACATTGGTAATTTTGGCATGTATTATTCTAGTATCAGAGTTAGGGCTATCAGTTATTGTGGCATTAAGGAAAGCAATTCCAAATTCAACATCGTTAATATTTCCAATAACACTTCCTCTGGCTCGCTGGGGCCCACCTATTGGGGGAAGAAAAAACATTCCTGGATAAGGATGCAATTTCATCAACATTACATGGGACCAAAGAAGGCCAGTATTCAGAGATGCTACAAATCTTCTCTCAAACATCAAAAAGGTCATATGACATCTGAATTTAATAGTGAAATAAATAAGCTTTTAAAACATTCTACTTTCACGTAACACACATCATCCCCCATAAATCTAGGATCCTTCCAATCTGTGCACATCACAGTGTTATTAATATTTCATAAGCCAAAGAATACAATCAGTGTCCAGTCCCCACACTAAAAGAATGTGTGTGTTGGTGGTGATGAAATGATATTTACAACGAGAGTTTATTGAGCATGTCATGCATGACATTAAACATAATATGAGTTAACTCCTTTAATCCTATCAACAATTCTATAAGGTAGCTTTACATAGCCATAGTTTGCAGACTAGAAAAATAAGTTTGGAGGAATTAAGCAACTTTCCCATCATTACATAGCTAGAAAGTGGTGGAATGAGAATCTGAATGCAGATCTGCTTGGCATCAAACCCTATGTTCTTTCATTTATTGCCTCCTTCATGAGAACATCCAGGAAAAGGAGAGGCTTCAACAACAAAACAGCCTCTAGGTCACTGCCAGTGTAAACGTGGATTATCTAAGGACATTGTTCGGTCTTGGTTTTAGAGTGTGGGTTTATGAAGTTCCTCATAGTACAACTATATTGAAAGACGCTTAACTTGAGAGATACTATGCTTTTGCCAGTCCTATAAAATTCATACCAAGGTAATCTGGCTGCAAAACAATTACACATTTTTTTTAAAGTGTCTCAACATTAATTAATGCCTTCTTTCCATTATTCAACAAAATGATTGGTGACTAGCACAGAATAGGTGGTTAATGAATGTTTTTCAAAATGAATTTCATGCTTTGACAAGAGAGGGCAACATACTGGGAAGAAGCTGATAGTGAGATTCATAAATATTCATTATTTAATGTCTTTTAATTAAATACATTTAAAAGCGATCACTAGGTATTTCAGATACTGTTATCATGCGCAGGCATATTTAGTTTTATCATACTTTGCTTTGTTGCTCTTTGAAGACACCGCGGTTCTTACAAATTGAAGGTTTGTGGCAACCCTGTGATGAGAAAGTCTACTGGTACCATTTTTGCAACAGCCCGTGCTTGCTTTGTGTTTCTGTGTCACATTTTGGTGATTCTTGCAATATTTCAAACTTTCTCATTATTATCATATCTTTTATGTTGTTCTGTGATCAGTGATCTTTGATGTTACCATTGTAATTGTTTCGGGGTTTCATGAACTGTACCCGTATGAGATGGTGAACTGAACCAGTGTTTTGTGTGTTCTGACTGCTCCGTCAGCACCAGTTATTCCCCTGACTTTCTTCCTCTCCTCGAGCCACCCTATTTCCTAAGACACAATATTAAAACTAGGCCAAGTATGAACCCTATAGTGGTCTCTAAGTGTTCAAGTGAAAGGAAGAGTCTCATGTTTCTCACTTTAAATCAAAAGCTGCAAATTGTTAAGCTTAGTGAGGCAGGCATGTAGAAAATTGATGTAGGCCAAAAGCTAGGCTTCTTGCCCCAAAGAGTTGGCCAAGTTATGAATGCAAAGGAAGAAGTCTTGAAGAAAATTGAAAGTGCTACTCCAGTGAACACACAAATGATCAGAAAGTGAAACAACCTTGTTTTTAATATGGAGAAAGTCTGAGTGGTTTGAATAAAAGTCGAACTAGCCACAATGTTCCCTTAAGCCAAAGCCCAATCCAGAGTAAAGCCCTAACTCTCTTTAATTCCACGAAGTTTGAGGGAGATAAGGAAGCTGCAGGAGACAAGAGGCTTAAGGACTGAAGCCATTTAAATAACACAAAAGTGCAAGGTAGAACAGCACATGCTGATGTAGAAACTGGAGCGAATTATCCATAGCCAGCTAAGTTATTGATAAAGGGGGCTACACTAAACAACATATTTTCAATGTAGACAAAACAGTCTTCTCTTGGAAGAAGATGCCAGCTAGAGAGGTGAAATCAGTGCCTGGCTTCAAAGCTCCAAAGAACAAGCGGACTGTCTTGTGCAGGGCTTACAAAGTTGGTGATGTTAAGGTGAGGTCAATGCTCATTGCAGAAGTCCTAGGGCCCAGAAGAATCATGCTAAATCACTCTGCTTCTGTGCCATAAATGAAACAACAAAGCCTGGGTGACAGCACATCTGTTTATAGCATTATTTACTGAATATTTAAAGCCCATTTTTGAGACCTAATGCTCAGGGAAAAACAAGATTCCTTTCAAAATATTACTGCCCATTGACAATGTGACTGTTCACTGCAGAGGTCTAATGGAGATGTACAAGGACATAAATGTTGCTTTCATGCCTGATACAGCATCCATTCTGCAGCCATGGATCAAGGAGTAGTTTTAACTTTTAAGACTTACTATTTAAGAAATACATTTTATAGGCCAGGTGCTCATGGCTCATGCCTATCATCCCAGCTCTTTGGGAGGCCGAGGCCAGTGGACCACTTGAGGACAGGAGTTCAAGACCAGCCTGGCCAACATGATGAAACCTTGTCTCTACTAAAAAAAATACAAAAAATTAGCTGGGCATGGTGGTGGACACTTGTAATCACAGCTACTCGGGAGGCCAAGGCAGGAGAATTGCTTGAACCCAGGAGCCAGAGGTTGCAGTGAGCTGAGATCACACCACTATACTCCAGCCTGGGTGACAAAGAGACTGTGTCTCAAACAAACAAACAAACATAAAACCCAGAAAGAAATATTTTCTAAGGCTATAGCTACCATAATGATTCCTTTGATGGATCTGGACAAAGTAAACAGAAAACCTTCTGGAAAGGATCATCATTCTAGATCCCATTAAGAACATCTGTGGAAGGAGGTCAAAATACCAACATTAACAGATTGGAAGTTGATTCCACCCATCATAGATGACTTTGAGGGTTCAGTTGAGGAATTAACTCCAGAAGTGGTTAAAAGAGCAAGAGAATTAGAAGTATATCCTAAAGATAGTATTGAATTGCTACAATCTTATGATAAAACTTGAATGGAAAAGGAGTTGCTTCTTACAGATGAATGAAGAAAATTGCTTCTTGATATGGAAACTACTCCTGGTGAAGATGCTGTGAACACTGTTAAAATGACAGCAAAGGATTTAAAATACTGTATAAACTTAGTTGATAAAGCAGTGGCAGGATTTGAGAGGACTGACTGAAAGTTTTACCGTGGGTAAAGTGCTGTTAAACAGCATGGCCCGCTACAGAGAAATCATTCATGAAAGGAAGGATCAGTTGATGTAGCAAATAACATTCTTCTCTTATTTTAAGAAATTGCCACAGCCACCCTAACCCTCAGCATCTGCCACCCTGATCAATCAGCAGCCATCAACACCAAGGCAAGACCCTCTGACAGCAAAAAGATTATGACTTGCTGAAGGCTCAGATAATTAGTTTTTTTTTTTTTTTTAGCAATAAAGCATTTAAAAATTAAGACATGTGAACTGTTTTTTAGAAACAATGCTATTGCATACTTAATAGTACTACAGAATAATGTAAACATAACTCTTATATGCACTGGGAAACGAAAACATTCATGTGACTTATGTGACTTGCACTACTGCAATATTCACTTCCTTGTGGCAGCCTGGAACTGAGTCTGCAATATCTCTGAGGTATGCCTGCATGACATATTGGAGAGAAATACAATTGTATTAAGTCTCGGAAATAGCAGTAAGTATACGCTTTACCATTTTAATTTAGACTACTTTTATTACTAATACTGAGAGAAAACATTTTTTCATGTTGATGCAAACTTCATGGCCTGTATTCGTTTGCCATGAATTGAAGAAAAAAATGGTCAGAAAACAGACACGAAGCCTGCCTTCATAGAGCTTATGTCTGAATTGTGGGGCGAGGGGAAACAATCTAAATCCCACAAATAAATATAAGGTTGAAATGCACTAATGTGCATGGTACCTACTTTAGAAACATTTGAGAAGAAAGTTTAAGTTTTAACTATGCCGGGGAGGGCAGAAGGGCTTTCTCGGTAGGAGGAGTGAGTGTCAGTCTTTTGGGGTAGTGGCTTCTCACATCTGAGAGGGCAAAAGCAGCAGAGAGCATAGAGTACAGAAACCATACTGCAAGATGATGCAGGAAAGCAGCCAGCCAGTCAGGACCGGGTAGGCCATTCTGGTTCTTATCCTTAGTCTTAAGCAGGGACAAAGGGGAGTATGAGGGCCACTAATTCACTTAGCTCTCGGGGTCACTGATGACATTTTGACCCTGGTTCTCTGTCTCACAGAGGGACTTGAGTCCCAGTGCTCAACAGACTCCTACTTCTGAATACCTGGGTAGGATCCCTGAAATTCTCTGCCAGACTCTGCAACCCAAACTGTCGGCCCATTTGTACTTCCTGATGCCACGGGGGCCCTGCTACCACCAGAGGCTGAGCTACAAAAATGCATCAACTGAAGCTGACACCATGCCTCAGTTAGAACCTCAAAGTCCTTGTTAGTTAGTCGATATGTTGAACAGCTGCTGAGGGCGGGAGACCCATCACCTTCCTTTAGCTTGTCTAGGGCCCACACATTTTTAAATGTAAATCTCTCTCACTTTTGCTTTTTCAGGGACATTTTATTTCTAAGGAACCTTCAAAGCTTTGGGAAGTCTAATTGATATCTTGACCCTTCAACAACATAAAACTGTTATTGTTGGTCATCTTACAACCTTTAGAAGCCTGCCTGCTGAGAGAAGGTATTTAGTATTAGCTGCAATTTCTTGGAATCCCAGCAAAAAAGTATTTCTAAGGCCCATCTTCTGTTTATACAGAGGTATAGACTTCTCAATTTTTACATCACTTGCTAGATGTGATGCATGACTCAGGCTGCACCTGATACTTGAACTTCCCCGTTCTTCTTCCTTGGACTGAACTGATCCTTACTTTACTTCCCACACTCATGTCCTTCATATGCCCATCCTCAGAGGAACAGCCTCCAGTTACGGCATTCTTTAGATCGTTAGGTACTGCCCAACCTTACCTTCAGTCTGGAGTCTCAGCCCATTGTGCCCCACTCTGCCTCACCCTTTTTCCTGTCAAGGCTTGGGCTATATCCTTTTACCAGGAAGCCTGAAAGGGAGAAAGCTTCGACTAGAACCCAGCCTTGGGTTGATACAGAGCTGTACCAATTAGGAGCAAGAAAGTACACTGTTTTTTTTTCCGAATTCCTCCTCTCAGGGTTGGCATTGTTCTGTAATTTGTGGCACCTTTCTCTAATTTGCAGAAAGGCTCTAAATGTGTTACCAAGGTTCCAGTTTAGTTGCTTACCTGGACATGCTTGTACATTGCATCTGGTCACCTGAGTAGCGTCTCCGGGACAGGGACGGCCACCTTTAGCTGGTATGGGATGATCACATAGCCGCTTCCGAGTCTTTTCTCCTCCTCCACAGGAGGCAGAGCACTGGCTCCAACGATGCCAGCTTCCCCAGCTTCCATCCACTGTGAACAAGAATGGAACAGTCACAGTTAACAGACTGGCTTCAAAATCTACACTCAGGGTGCCCCTACCTACACAACTCTCATTTTAAGGGCTGAAGCAATGGGGCTGCCACGATGAGCACTAAGTGAAATGCTTTACTCATTCTACTGCCAGAAATCAAGAGGCTCACCAGGACACATGTCAGTGTTGCACCTCTGGAGCTGGGAGTCTGGTCCCCCACAAGCTCTTCCCCCGTTGGAGGGACGAGGGTTGTCACACGTGCGGTATCGCCGCATCTGCCCTCCATTACACGTCCGGCTGCACGTTCCCCAGCCACTCCAAGGACTCCAGTTACCATGGGCTACAAGACAGAATCATCTGAGATGAAAACAGAGCCCTCAGAATGAGCAGTGCTCAAAATGACATTCAGCCAAAAAGTATGAAAAAGTCTCTGCTCAGCACCTGAAACAAAACATACAAGCCTATAAACAGGCAACTTCCAAAGGAAGACAGTTTAGCTCCGGTTTTGACCAGAAACTGTATACATTCCGGTGTTTGTGTGATTCCATTTAACATACATTTATTGAGTCTTAAAAAATTCCAGGAGCTGGAGGTATAAATGAGACAGGGACTCTGCTGTTGATGAGCCAAGACTGTAAAATTCAGGATACAATGTCACTCAAAGTTCCAAATATCAAGTTGCTGCAAGGGTCTAAAAATCCAGCTTGATGACTGAATTAAGGCAGAGAGCTGCCTACTTGCCTTCATCAAAGAATCATAAGCATCATGAAGAGTTAGCATGCAAGGGTGCTCTCATTCTTACATTCTGCAGCTAGTCCTACATAGAGCAAGTGAAATAGGATACAGCTCCTGCCCCTATGAATCGAAGACATCTATGGTATTATACAGACATGACAGCAACCTTACAACATTCTGACATCCTAAACCAAAGGTCAAGGAACCAAGTAACAGAATATTACAACTTTAAGTAATTAAAATAATAATGAAACGTTATGAAAGTATAATGTTGACTCACTGTTTCCAACACTCACTTGGACAAGGGTCACTATTGCAAAAATCACTCTGGACATCACTTCCTTCGCATTTCCTTCCTCCATACTGGGGCACAGGGTCAGAGCATTCCCTCGTTCTCTGTCTGGCACCTCCTCCACAGGACACAGAACAGGCACTCCAACTGGCCCAAGTCGCCCACTTGCCATCAACTGGAACAAGGGAAAAATGTACATGCTTTCTTACTACCTAGAAACCATTGCTTGACATCTGGGCATTGTTAGTTTCAGAGATGTTCTTGTGGGCACAGTTAGAATGGGGCAGATTCTTATTGCCATGCTACCTAAGTAGATGTTAATTTAGTAAAGGTATAAACAGTGTATTTTTCTTACTTGGACAATGTCTTTCATTGCAAACTTGCATCTGTGTTTCTGCTCCGTCACAGTAGGACCCACCAAACTGTGGTGGTGGGTTATCACAAAGTCTTGCTCTTGTCTGAGCACCTTTCCCACAACTTTTGCTGCACGTTCCCCAAGGCTGCCAAGCACTCCATGCTCCATGAACTACGAACACCCCAAAGACAAAGTTTCAAGTCACAGAACCGTGCTTGTTTAAGAACCAAAATTACATAAATAAATTAACTCAGTAATGAGCTAATCAGCCCATAATCTAAGAGAACTGAAACTGAACCAAAGGAAACATAACAAACAACATTCTTTCTCCTTCTGGTTAGATTTTCAAAGGAATTTGTGTCTATAGGGAAAGTCAGAAGGCTTACCCGATGCCAAAATAAATGCTTAAAATCACCCAAAGGAACTATTTTATTACAATTAAATTTACTCAAACTACTATATATAAACACAGTCTGAGTGTTTAAGTCCTAGCTAAGTATTTGTCTGTGTTCTTTGCTCTGGGGAAAGTGGAAGGAACTGGGAGTTTGGGAACAAGGCTGTATAACAGATTGAGATGTGGTTATGGACAACACAAATATTTCCACAAAGATAATTTGGACCCTAGACAGCGAGACCACATCCTTAAGCCTGATTCAGCTTGATGCCTACATATGTACTTGGATCTTTCAACAACGTGATGATTTGCACAGCTGTAATTCTTTAAAAAACTTTCTCCATTACAAATGTTCATGAATTAAAAGCTCTGAATAACATGCTAACCTGCTTCCTAAACAACATAAAAAGCTGACCAGGAGTTTCCAAGGAGTGATATTAAGGCCTTCCTTTTGGTAACTAACACATTACGCCATTGGACACAAGAGGAAAACAACCTTACGTTTTACCAGGTACATGGGCTGAGACTCAACATTATGGCTTTCCTTACGTACAGGTGAACACCAGGTCATTTTTTGTTTTCAGGGAACGTTCTAGATAAGGAGCTCATAAAGTACATCTTCTGGTCACCTGGTGTAACCAAAATATGAGAAAAAATAAGAGCCTCAAAGGCTGAGTGTAAATATTCCCCAGAACAAGTTGAAAACCATGTAATGAAACTATCATTTGTCTGCTTTAATTAGAGAAATACTTTAAAATGCATGTTACGGTTTCTTATAATTAATGGATTTCTGATTGACTAATTATCCTTGTGATTTGTAGACAAAAACATGGTCACACAAATCTATTTTAGCCAACAAGAATTTGCACTAAAAAGTGGCTAAACCTCAGAGGAAAGAAGAAAGCCTTGAACTATATGGCAGATATTCAAAACTACTTCTGTATTATATTCAGGCTATGGATGCTCATTTTCCTCAAATATAGACTATATGATTTCAAAAACTCTGAAGTTCCAATTATTTCAATGTATTTTATTTTCAAGGCTGTTGGCTAACAAAAGCCCCAACCTCTTACCATATAATGCCATTTAATATAGATGCATTTGTAATTGGAGGATTAACAATTGGGTAACATTTGTTCATTTAATATCTGTGTCATTTCTATTACATATAAACACAGGTTTTCAGCTAAAGACCATTTTATTTTTATTTTTTAACCAATATGGAATATCTTAACTAGAACTGGACTTCAAGACATATAATGTTGGGGAGTTCAAGTGTTTCTTTTATAAAAATGGAATGATAGCAAGAAAAAAGGAAGAATGGTAATATAAACTGGAGAAGGCATAAAACATCATGCTATCTAGCCAGAAAAAAACAAGAACTAAAAACAGAACTGCAATCCCACTATGGGTATAAGCCCAAAGCAATATAAATTGTTCTACCATAAAGACACATGCATGTTTGTGTTCATTAAGTACTATTTGCAATAGCGAAGACAGAAGCAACCAAAACACCCAACAGTTGTACACTGGATACAGAAAATGTGGTACATATACACCATGGAATACTATGCAGCCATGAAAAAGAATGACATCCTTTGCAGAAACAGGCATGGAACTGAAGGTCATTATCCTTAGCAAACTAACTCAGGAACAGAAAACCCAATACCACATGTTCTCACTTATAAGTAGGAGCTAAATAATGACAACACATGGAAAGAGGAGAACAACAAACACTGGGACCTACTTGAGGTGGGAGGGTGGAAGGAAGAAGAGATTTAGGAAAAAAAAAAAACAAACTGTTGGATACTATGCTAAGTATGCAGGTGACAAATAATCTGTACATCAAACCCCTGAGTCATGAGTATATAACAAACCTGAACATGTACCCCGACACTAAAATGAAAGTTAAAATATTTTTTTAAAAACTACAGAGGGATTAGTAGGGAAGAAAAGTGCAAAATATTATAACTGAATTTGTTGTTACACTACTTTGCAGTTTTAATTACAGAAGGGTAGAGGAGCACAATGCTAGGGGCGGAGTTTCCAGGCAGACATTCTGGGCCTGAATAACTATTCTGCCCTTACAGGCCATGCCGTCCTGACAAGTGACTTGGCTTCTGTGTGCCTAGTTTCATCATCTGCAGCATGCAAATAAAAGATAATTTATTAGAGTTGAGGTGGGCAATAAGGAGTTCATAGAAGAACGGTGCTTGGAACAGCGCAGGACACATAGTAAATCCTATGTACGTGTAAGCTAAGAGCTTTGCTCAAAGTTCTCAATGGTTTCCAGACAGACACTTGAAAAAGTGCTCGTTCTTTTAACTTGTAAGTATATATGTATTTTAATGACAATGATTCTCAAATGTCAGGATAGGCCCTCCCTGAATATATAAATCTTAAAAAAGATTGGCAGTTTAAAAACACTCTTCTAACTGGGGTGGGGAAGGTACAAAATAAGTTTGAAGTAACTGTTTGTACCAGAAAGTGAGGAAGTACTCAGAGAATCATGATGACATCTCAAGAGAACACTGAAACCAGCCTGGACATGCCCGCCTCCACTAACCTATTCTAGGATAATGTGAACATCACGATAAATAATGACAGTGTATGATAAACTGGGGGTCCTCAATCCCATGGGCCATGGATCGCTTGGCAGGTGAGCAAAGCTTCACCTGTATTTACAGCTACTCCCCATCACTCACATTACCACAAAAGCTCCCCCTCCTGTCAGATCAGCAGTAGCAGTAGGTTCTCATAGGAGCACGAATCCTGTTGTGAACCGTGCATGTGAGGGATCTAGGTTATGTTCTCCTTATGAGAATCTAATGCCTGATGATCTGTCACTGTCCCCCGTCAACCCCAGAAAGGACCTTCTAGTTGTAGGAGAACAAGCTCAGGATTTCCAGTGATTCTACCTTATGTTGTGTGATTATTTCATTATATATAAAAATGCACAATAAACATAATGTGCTTTAATTATCCTGAAACCATCCCCCCACCCCTCTGTCTGTGGGAAAACTGTCTTCCACAAAACCAGTCCCTGGTGCCAAAAAGGTTGGGTTCTATTGTGATAAACCACCGAATGATACCAGAGCATCATACCATTGGATAATACCTGAATTCTTATTGATATAAAAAGTAAAGAAATGAGAAAGTTCTTTACAGTAGAAGTCAATAACAGATATGGAAGATAATGATGAGTTAGAAACAGCTATTTTGCAAAAATCATACTAATAACTGATTGAAGCAGAAATCAGAAATGGATGATAAACTAGTGTGAAAGGTTGGTAAGATGTTTATATAGTCTCCAAGTTTCCCTACAAAATACTTACTAGTAATACAAGCAAAACTGGGAACTGTACAATGACACATCCCACCTTTAACAAGAGAAGAAAGTTAACAGCGCCAGTACGGGACAAACTGACATATGTTCCTTCTGAATGATGCACTGAGAAGGACACAAAATCATTTCTGTGGTGTTCCTGCCAAAATGCAAAACCTGCGTGTAATCATGAGGAAATGTTAGACAAATCCAAGTGAAATTGTCTTCTGTAAAATGGTTGGCCTGTACATTCGAAAACATTAAAGTCATGACAGAAGACTGAGAAAATGTTCCAACTAAATGAGACTGAAGAGACGCAACAAATAAGTGCGAGTGTGATCCTGGATCGGTTCTTGGAATGGGGGGAAAAGGGTTATAAAGGATATTACTGGGACAACTGACAAAATCTGAATATGGGCTATGGATTAGATCATAAGATTTGACAATGAAATCAGATAATAGTGGTATCAATATCAGATTTCCCAATTTTGATCACTGTACTATGTGCATGAAAAAGAATGTCCTTGTTTCAGGAAATACACAAAATTTCACTTGATAGTGTTAAATAGAAATTATCTATACTGTGCTTGCAACTCTTTTAGAAGTTCAACATTGTTAAAAATAAATTGTACTGAAAGCAAGTATCTTCTGCCCCTTAGATTTTCACATACCTTCTGGATGAGAAAGGCTGTCTTAGGCTGGCTACCCATTTCGCAGTGGTGAGCTGAGAAATGTTTAGCCACCAACTCTCTAGGGGGTGGGGAGGAAAACTGACTTGTAGCATCTGCTGATTGTTGTGGTATAGATATTCCTACAGCAGCTGCTGTTTACCTACCAAGATGGCATCACAAACTCATACATGGTCTTGCTGGGAAGAAATACATGCTCTCATTGAAGTGCTCCAGGACACCACCATTATGCTCAAACAATAGCTAAATTCAATTGGTTGAGGGGCTGGGGGAAATAACTAGAGAAAGCCTAAAAAAAACCAAGCCAATAGAATAGTGAACAAAACAACAGTAAATAAGCAAGCAGACATTAAGCAAGTAGTTACTCAACATGAAGAGAAAAAACTGGCTTTTAGGATATTTACAAATATCATTTAGTTATTATATAGTTATTATAGATGACGAATTACACAAAAATTGCTCTGATCAAGCATTTTCTGCTCTTTTACGTTTAGAACATAATGTTACTACAACCAGCTTTTAAATTCTTGAAGACTAAAATAAATGGTTTCTTGTTTAAGATGTCAGAACAGTACTTTGTTTCTGTAATGTAATCAAAGTTCTGAATTGCAAATCCAGATACCTACAGTTTAAATAAGCTTAGTAATTAGATCAATCTGGGTTCAAATCTTTGATTCACTTTTTATTAGCTATCTATCCTTAGTGAATTACTGAATATCATTTTCTTCTTTCTTCTTTTACTTTAGGGTCTGGGGTACATGTGCAGGTCATGCAGGGTTGTTGCATAGGTGCATACATAATACTGAATGCTATTTTCTAAATCTTTCCTCATCTGCACAATAGGATGCAACACCCAATGTACTGAATACCTGTCCCTTTTTGGTTTGTCTGTATTTCTTTTTCTGACCATTCCAGCTAAGATAGGTCTCCAAGTTGTACCCCATCATTTCAACTCGAGTTTTTTGGGTGTGTTGATCAACACTGGAAAGATACTGTTTATCATTTTAACTCTAGCAACTAGAACAATGCCTTGATGACAGAGTGAGCGCTCAATAAATATTTGTTGGGTGAATGAATGAATAAATAAACGAACAGCTCCTCTACTTTGCATAATTTCTTTCTCTGCCCCTCATTACAGTAGATAGGCAGCTCACCCAAGCTGGCTATTAAAATACCCTTCTCCTGGACTCACTTGACTTCAGGGGTGAGCATATGACCCAAACAAATGCAAACAGGGTTCTTCCCGAGGGACTGGTATGAATTCTGAGAGACAAGGGAACTCTTTTTCTCTGAGGCCTTACTTAGATTATAATGCCCCTGTGAGCCAGTGGCTGCCAGCAGTCATTTTTTTCCACCACATGGAAAGAGTATAATAGAGAATAAAGACAAAGGGAGGAAAGCAGAGATGAGAGATGGAAAACATGCTAGGAAAAGCATTGTCCAAATTCTTGGATGCAATAATACCTGAAGAGTTTTCTACTTAGGCTTGTTTGATTTGTCACTTTAAAGAGTGCTAAAATACAAAGTCAGTAACAATATGCGATATTAACAATATAAAGCATCTAGCATGGTTCCTATTGTATGATAAGTATTTAGTGAATGACAGCGATTAGTACTTACCCCTCACCAGATGTGTGTTTCTGAGCAAGTCTTTAGCCTCTCTAGGGTTCATTTTTCTCACTTGGAAATGGATGGCTGGATTAGACGTTACTTTATGACCTTATAAATACTTATGGTTTCTTTACATGATTGAAAAATACACTCTAGGCCGGGCGCGGTGGCTCATGCCTGTAATCCCAGTACTTTGGAAGGCCGAGGCGGGTGGATTATGAGGTCAAGAGATCGAGACCATCCTGGTCAACATGGTGAAACCCCGTCTCTACTAAAAATACAAAAAATCAGCTGGGCATGGTGGCACATGCCTGTAATCCCAGCTACTCAGGAGGCTGAGGCAGGAGAATTGCCTGAACCCAGGATGCGGAGGTTGCGGTGAGCCGAGATTGCGCCATTGCACTCCAGCCTGGGTAACGAGTGAAACTCCGTCTCAAAAAAAAAAAAAAAAGAGAAATACACTCTAGTTTGGAGACTTTCTTCATGTTCAATTAAATCAAGTATTTTGCTTAATGTCTATGAATACCTTTACAAGTTTACCCATGAAAAAGAACTAAGTATATAGTGAATGAACATATTCTCAAGGGTAGAGCCCATAACATCTTCTTAGAATGAAGAAGAAAAGGTGAATATAATTATTTCATAGGAGTTAAAATAGAAAAGTTTTTCTTATCCTAGTATTATCAGTGTGTTCTCACCTGGGCAAGGCCTAATGTTGCACATAATGATTTCCACAGCATTCCCTTCACACGGCCGCCCACCGTGCTGAGCTGACGGATTACTGCAAGTCCTGGTCCTGGTCTGGTTGCCGCGTCCACAGCTCCTTGTGCATTCTTCCCAAGGACTCCATTCCGACCAGCTACCATCCACTATACAAAAGTGAACCATTATACCATCGGTTATGTTTTAAGTTAGAATACTAACACTGGGGCAACTCATAGGTGGAAAACAGAAATGAAGGTCTGCTAAACCCATGCCTATCAGTTAAATAAAGAGGTGTACCTGGACACGGCTTATTTTGACAGTTTCGCACTTCCAAATCTGAACCTGGGCAGGGCTTCCCACCATTGGCAGGAGGGGGCTGGTTGCACAGACGACTCCTCTTTTGGATGCCTTTTCCACAGGTGACACTGCAGGCTTTCCATGCAGACCACTGTGAAAATCCACCATGAACTGCAAATAAAACGTGGTACTTTGTCTTAGCTTTGGCAAATACAAACTTGTAAAGATTTCACTTAAGATACACACTGGTTACAGAGCTAAATATAGAGTTGTGGAGAAATAGCTTATTGGAAGCTCTCCTTTAAGGTAAAATTAGGATCCAAGAGTGAGAGAAGAACCCCAGTTAACTAGAGTTTCTTCTCAGATCTAGTCCTCACTCACTTGCACATGGCTGCTGGAAGACTTCGAGACCAGTAAGTTTACAAACTGTTTACCTTTTGGAAGTAAGTAATTGTTTAAAGCAAAACATACACATTGATTTCTGAGAATAGATTTGACTGAGCTGTGAATCAAAAATTTAGTTTGGGATTCTAAATTAAAACCTTGGCATTTTAAAGCTGTAATCTGTATTGCTTTAGGCCCTTCAATTTGTAAATTTTGATGATTTTGTCCTCTCCCCATCATCTAAAAGTATCTTAAGGAACAGGAGACTTGGACTAACGTGTTTAATAATTTCCATGATTTGAGCCACCCCGGGTGCTGTCTCCTATGGATATTCCTCTGATCACACTCACCCTGGACTACGACTGGCACTCTGACAAGGACAGAACCCATTAAGTTTCGAGCAACACATTCAAATTCAGAGGTGTCTTCTTTCTGAGCATCAGCAATATATAAGGAGTTGTTGGACAACACATTAACCCGCTCATCCCCGGAAATAGAGTGCCCTTGACGGGACCATGTAATGGTTGGCTGAGGCTCTCCAGTTGCCTGACAATTCAGTAGGACTTTGCCACCGGCATTAATAACAGTTTCCACTGGCTCAAGAGTGATAATAGGAGGACCTATGGAAAAAAGCACAGAGTGTCTCAGTTTTTGTGGAATTATAACCCTTTTTATCATGTATTATGTGGTAACATAATTTTGAAAAATTGATTTGTTTAAAAAACGCTTGCTGCCTAAGACTGTAGATTGTAATTGCCATTGATACAATTTTCATAATTCTTTAGTAAATGTCAAAAATTTAAAATTCCTGAGCAGATTAGCCTACAGCATGGGTTCTACAGTCATGCTTCCTGGATTCAAATTCTATGTCTGCTTCTTACCACCTTTCTGAGCCCCCGTGCCGTTAACAATGCTGCCTACGTCAGAAGATTCCTGTCAGACTCCACGAGAGGATGTGAGTACAACTTTTGAACAGGGTAAGCACACAGTAGTCTTAGTTACTATTGTTATTCTTGTCTGTGTTTTATGTGGTGAATATTCACTTTTGATCATTTTTGAGGTAAAGAGTCATCATTAACTCATTTTTTTTTTTTTTTTTGAGCCGGAGTCTCACTCTGTCACCCACGCTGGAGTGTCGTGGTGGGATCTCGGCTCACTGCAACCTCTGCCTCCCGGGTTCAAGAGATTCTCCTGCCTCAGACTCCCAAGAAGCTGGGATTACAAGCACCCACCACCACGCCCAGCTAATTAACTCATTCTTTTATCACTAGTCATCATTCATGTATTCAATAACCATGTATTGAAAGCCTGCTATTTGCCAGGCATTGTGCTAGGTGCTGAGAGTATACAGAGAGAAGACATTATTTTTAGTCTCAAGGAGCTCATAGTCCACTGATAAGATAGATTTGTGCTACAGCATACCTACAGAATTAATGTGTACTAATATGGGAGCATAAACAACAGTAACAATAGATCAAACAAAAGCATGCCATTGGAAATTGAGAGGAAAAGAAAGACATATCTAAGAATTATTAAGAAAGTAGAAATGATAGAACTTTGTTACGGATTGGCATGGGTTAAAGGGAAGAACTGATGACTACAGGGTTTTGATTTGGACAATATGCTGTAATTGGGCAATAGCAAGAATGCAATAGCACACAACAGGAAGAATGGATTTGTGGATAAAGAGTAGGGAACGATAACTTGCATCCATTCAGGACTATTGAGCTTGAGGTATCTGTAAGATATTCATATAGAGATGTCTAGATGATAGGAGGATATTCATAGCTAGAGCTAAGAATAGAGATGAGCAAGAAATATAGACGTGCGAGCCTTTCACAGTGAGTAAGATTGCTTCAGAAGAGAGTCTAAAATGAGAAGAGGGTCAAAGGCAGAAACAACTGTGACAGCATTATTTAAGAGATGGACAGAAGACAAGCCCATAAATGATACTCAGAACCGATCACTGAGGTAGGAAGCGAGTCAGGAGAAAATGGTATTCTGGTAACCAGAAAGGAAGGAGGGAGATGTTAACAGGGTCGATAGTAAATGACAGTGGTTCAAGCAGAGTCCTTGGAAAGACCGTAAAAGGAACTGCATGCAGCTGCTGGCAGATGCTTATGTCTATATTGGTCCATAGTGCCAAGAAAGACGACAGAATATGACAGACTTCATTGGGGAGAAGAGACTTGAACTGGATTTTCAAAAACAGGTAACGTTATTTGAACAGAGAAGAGAGGGGAGAACACTTGGAGAGAAAGACACAACATAGAGATGGATTTAGCTTTTTATTTTTTAAAGACAATGAACAGAATAGAAAGAATGGTTCACTCTGAAGAGTAGCAGCATACAGGGTTTTAAACACTGGTTTAAATCTTAAAATAAGAAACCAAAGGGGGCAGCATATACATTCTTGAGAAAGAGCATGATAGGTAAGAATGGTGTCTCAGTGAGATTGAACTGAAAGGTGGAATGATTTGTTCAATGAGAGGTAATAAATAGCAGATAATTCAAGGTGGCGGTTGCATATTTTAGACTGAGAAGTATATCTAATATAAATAGAATACAAGTAAGACAAAAATACAACGAAAATCTGTTTCATTGTGATATTAACATGTTAGTTTTTTCTGCAAAGGTATCAGTGACATGTCTTTTGAAAAAGTAATTCCTTCACATGAGGTTTGACTCTCTCAGCAAGTGTCATATGAAGCATTATTCTGACTTATGCTCATCACCCTACACAATGCCTTCTAACGGATGTTCATATTAACATCACTCTAGAAACTTTCAGGGGCGGTGCTTTTATTTCTCTCCTAGTTTCCTGATTACATAAACTGTTGCTGCATGAATACCTCAGGTTTATCCCTCAACACTAAGTGACAACATGACTAAATACACTTGTCTGCTCATATTAAAATGGCCAAGGTATCAAATAAACTCAGAGCCTTGATTTAGATACCATATCGAACATTCCCAATTGCATACAAAGCTATAAATTAATACAATAATAAAATTCCACATGTACATCGATTAATTTCTTCACATAATTATTAAATATAAACACTTTAAAAATATCACTTCTGATACTTTAATCCTAATTTGAACCAATTATGTTTTTGATTATTTAATATGCCTCACTTATTAAAATGAATTTATTGTCAGTATGTGCAGATGAGCTGTTCGAGTATAGCTTTTCTTAAACTGGGTCGGCGGATTGTGTAGCATCCTACCTACATTCACTCAATATTTATTGGGAAAATATGGCATATTCTCCTTTTGTTGAGCCATAATTTGCATTAGCTTATTAACATTTCTGCAGTAAAGAAATCTGGTAGCCTAAGGAGGAGGGCTGAGCACATAGTAAGTGTTCTTTATATACTTAATAAATACATGAACTCTGTTTAATTCATTTTTATCTCAGATTTATTTGAACATAGAACCCTATGTTTTCCTAATGACATCCCATTTTATCATTTGATAGACATGTTCTTTAGTGAAACATTGTCTTAGATACTTATTAAATGTCTATAATCTATTTGAGTCTTAGAGAATTATATAGTTTGGCAAACAGCTAACTAAGAGCTAATCTAATTAGTTTTGACTAATCTGTAGATCATCTCTTAATAGTGAAGGAAGAAAATGTAAATTCATTCTGTTAAATACTGAGTCAAGTCACAAAATGACTTGACTTGCTTAAATTCTCAAACCAATGACATTGTCTTTGGGTCAGCCCCTTAAAGGCTTCTATAAACTCTCCAGTTGTCCATTGGAGTATTTCATGTTTTTCCAATTATGAATACTGTGTTTTCCAGAAATTCTCACTGAAGGGCTTCCTGATGAGCCTGAGGTTCTCACCCAGAACGTTTAGTTATTTCACGAAAGATTACAGCCATCAACCTGGAGCACTTTTGAGTTCCTTTACATTAGTCTTTATTTTTAATAAATATTTTAAAGTGCCATAAATGTCAATCTTTGTAAGCATGTTGGAATAACTGTGGTGAACTTTAAGAAGGGGCGCTCCATTGAATGTGTTGTAATAAAAAAGCTCTGCCACTGATCAATTGCAGTCTTATACTGAATATGTTGGATAAAATAGAAAAAATATCTGTGCAAGGGTTGTCAGTTTAATGTTTGATGACAAGTGCTCCATCAGCAGCAGAAAGCTAAATTAGCCATGCCCTAAGAGCTACCACGAATGAACTTGCTATAGATTTAACATGAACACTCTTTATTAGGTAATAGTTCTTAAATCAAGTGTTTAGTACGTTTAATGAAGCAGCTTACTTTGCAGGGTCAGGCTCATGCTGCGCTCCACCACCCCAGCTTCATTGGTAGCTACACATGTATAGTCACCGGCATCTTCATTCTATGGAAATAAGCAGCATTTTCACAGAAATATGAGCCTACAGAGCAGGCTAATCACTTTTTTCACGATGATGCTTATTTGAAATTTCATTTTGGAGAAGGAATTTTAATAGAAATAGGAAAATCTACATATGTCTAACCTCTTAAATAGATTTGGAGGAGGAGCAGGGGGAATGAAGAAAAGAAATTCCAAGCATAAACTTTTTCAAAATAGCCTATCATTGATCTCCAGGAATACTAACTGGTAAGAAACCAAAGCAAAAATTACGTTATTTTATGATCATCTATCTGAAATTATCTTATTGAAGAAAAATACTAATGGTATTTTACAGATATCTTAAAAAGCATTAATCAGGACAAATTAACAAATTGAGTCTTTTCTAATGGGGATTATTAAAAGTACATTCAGTTAGACCTCTGTCTAGAGAGTTTGAAATTCAGGAGAGAAAGTGAAAAACTAATTTACCTATAATAATAAATCACAGGATGTGGGTCACATTGTGTGTGTCTCTGTGTGTGTATAAATTTATACAGGATTTCAACTAAATAAATTTAGCTTTGGTAACTAGAGTCATACATTTCTCTGAAGGTCTTGTGAATAGAAGAATTCAGGTCTCCTTAAGAAAAACAAAGCCAATAAAGGGGAATTGATTTGCAGATATTAAAGAAGATTGGGAAAATGAGAAAGGAATGTTGGTTTAGATGTTTAATTGGAGATTTCAACGTATTATCCAAACAGAAGTTCCTAGTGAACAGCTAGAAATGGAACTCGGAAGAGTTTCAGGGTTGGAGATACTAGATTTTTAGGAATCTTAAATTACATGGTGAAAAAAATTAGTATTAGTAATTGATATTAGAAGTACCAAGGACTTCAGGAATAGTAATAGAGGAAAAGGGGAAAAGTGGTAATGAAGAAGGCTGAGCCATATTGGTGATCTGGCAGACAAAAGTAGAAATAATTTCATAATCAAAGGACCAATCAACAAGTGATGTCTAACGTTGAAGTAAAATCAAGGAGACTAAATGACTGTGCATAGTCCACTGGTTTGGGTATTAGATATATTTTAATTATTATCTCAATTAATTAAGCAATAACAGCACATAAGAGGTCTCACCAAATATGATTTAACAAATTCACCATGTGTATTCTAGTTGAGACATTTTTAGATAAAATATTTCACTTTGGGGTAACCTGACCCCCAAATTAGAATAATAACCCAAAGTACCACCCATTTTCTGAATTACTGAACTTTGGAAAAGCCTAATATAGTTATCAGCTTCCTGTGAAATCTACTCTATAATTTATATGTTACTGTGTTTGTAATTCTTCATTTTCCTTGTCCTAAAACAGGTCTGAGGAGGTTATCTCCAAATGTTAATTAATAAGTCAATGATAAGGAACGAGGCAGCCAAATTATCTCACTGCTTGCACTTACTTGAAAAGGCTAAAAGTATCTATTTCAATCGTTGTTTCAGTTTTTGAACAGGAGTTCTTTGATTCAGATTTTATGATTTAAATAGGAATGTAAGAGAAATTTTTCTTATCTATGGCACTTATAGAGGGGCATTGGCTGGGGGAGTTTAAAGGTGCATCAGTCATTCCAGTGTGACTTACTACAGTGCCATAGATGGCCAGGGAGCCATTGCCAAGTTGCTGGATTCTGTGACTAATTTCAATATCCACTCCCTTTCTGTTCCACTGGATTGTTGGGGTGGGGTCTCCTTTCACCTCACAATTCAGGATTGCATTCCCACCAAGTGGTTCAATCCAGTTAGAAGGATAATCACCTTTGAAGACTGGAGGTTCTGGAAAATAATGTAAGACAGATACAAAGGAAAAGTAAGTGCTGATAATTTCTTTGTGATTTTTGACCTACTAAAAATAATTTAGTAAAGAGGAGAAGAAAGCCACTTTAAAACCTCATGAATTTTCCAGAATCAACTCTTCATGCTAAATTGCCAGATAATTTTGTCAATTTCATTATTCTAAGGGGATGATTCCACTTTGTGTGAAATGATCTCTTTACTTGCTTCTTACCTACTTTTGAGTCGAAAGCTCATAATTTTTTTTCTCATGAATTTGCATATCTGTGAAATAGGACTGAGTGGATTAAAAACTGAAGTTATATTGTCTATATAACAGAAAACCAAAACTTTAGCCATTCATTATGAATGCACTATAAATTAAAAATGGAGCGCTTTTACCTACCTTTCACATAAACAAACCCAATTGCCTTCACAAAGCCAACGCTGTTCTCTGCGGTGCACACATAAGTACCTGAATCCTCTTTTGACACTCTTTCAATAACAAGTTCACTGTGTCCATTCACACTGTCAAAGTGGGCTGAGGAAAACAAGAAACAACCCAAACGCCTCTCAGTAACCTAGGAAAAATTTCACGACAGCTCAGTATTTTGCACATTAGATTTATGAGTAGGTCTGCAACTGAACCAAAAAGGTGACATTGGAGGAGAGAGCCTTTCCCACAGATTTCTTCCCCTGAGCCATTTACTACGTCTATAGACACTTGTTTGAAGATCAAAAAAAAAAAACAGCAGAAAGAACAGGAAAAGAGAATGAAAACAAACATCTTTAAAAAATTATTTTAGGTTTAAAGTAAACCTTTCATCTAAATGTGTTGCTTAAAGCTGGCTCGTGGTCTGAGTTTCAAAAATCTTTCATTCAGAAATATTACATTTTCCATTTCATTTATCTCACTACCACTTTTGCTACCAAACAATTTGCATCAAACACATGAAAACCTTTTCAGCTTATAATTCAACTCACTTGGCAGGACAAAGGGGAAAATTATGAAAATGTATGCTAGTTAGGCAATAACATGGTCAAATTTGTCATAATTTAAACATCTATAAATCATAAATGGTGTTTAAGTATTTACAAAGGCGGATCATTTATTTAAACATGTATGATAGTAATTTTTATAAAATTTATAATATAAAGAATGTATAACATTTAGAAGAAAATATAAGGTAAATGTGCTAATCCTAAAACAAAATAAAATTCTAATGAAACCAGTCCATATCTAAATATGTATGCTTACATTGCATGCTTTCCTCATTCAAGTTATTTTTAAAAATCTTTTATTGATTAATATTAAGTGGAAAATTAACCTTTAAAAGTTAAATAGCTAAATTAGTACTGCACTTTCAGAAAACAATATTGACTAGACTTTTTAATCTTTTCCTTAGTGAGATCTATTGTTGTTAATAAGGTAACACAGCTGATAAATTCCAGTATTAACATAACTTTATAAGAGGAAAAAACCCTCAAGCTTATTACTACTTTTCTGCAAGAGATTTAGTAAATGATGATAATGTAATACTTCAGAACTCCATTTTGGGGTAGGATAGTTTCTCAGTATTGACAATGTCTTTATGCTGATGACAAAGGCTAACTAATAAGTAGATATTTGTTTACCCAGGGATGGATGCTCCTGGGTTCTAGACATGAACTTAACTTGTAAGTGTGGAAATTTTCTACATAAATTAATCTACACTGTAATAGAGGCTGATGCAAATAGTGAGAAGTAGAATTCTTCTCTGTAAAATTAAGTGAATCTTCAGGATTCCAACAGTGGCCATCTTAATCCATTGATCAATGAGGAAGGAGGTCCAGCTGGGTAAGTTTAGGTGCCTATAAAAACAATACTGCCTTCTCATGGGGTAGAGGGAATTATATTTAGGTTAAAAAAGCTACTTATAACCTGCAACATATGGCCCAGTGTTCAACTTATCCTTCCAAAAGAAGGAACAGCACATACATATTAGGTAGAGGGTAAAATCCAAGCAGAGGCACACATTTTACAGAATTTAAAGCAGTCAATTCTTCACTTGTTACTCTTCAATTAATTTTCACAGCTGGAGGAAACAGAGCCTGGCCTAGAGTTCTACATACGTGTATTTTTTCACTTCTTGGGAATTAAATGACCAACCTGGGATGATATTGTTATTGAAGGTCCATGTTAATTTGGGCAGTGGAATACCAGTTGCTTTACAGCTTAATCGTAGCTGTTCTCCTTTATTTAATGACACATCTCCAGGAAGTTCAGTAAAAGTGGGGAGAACATGCACAGTCAGGCTGACAGTGTGCGTATCTTCACCTGCAGCATTGTTAGCAACACAGGTATAGAAGCCAGAATCCTCCAGCTAAAATTAAAAAAAACCGTAGCATTTAAAGTTTCATAGTCATATATCATAGTATATAAAAGACATCAGATTGCATAGCTAGGCCCTCAAGGAACTCTCATATCCAAAGACGATTTAAATGTCCATCTTTTAGTTTTAACCATCAGGTTAGCTTTTGCATTACATAATTTAAAATATGTAGGAGTTTAAACATAAGCCCATACCGTTCAGAACAATAACAATCATTTTACAGTGGTAAGATTTCAAAAACTGTAGATTCTGTGGTTTACTAGATATCAAGTGTATTGCTGCTCTGCAATGCACAAATAAAGAGCGAACAATCCCAAAAGCTCACAGCAACTTGACAGCATAATTGGCTCTCTGAGTAAGGTGGTACCAAAGACCACCAGAAGCATCAGAGGAAATGGTAAGAGAAAGGGCACTATTACCTGCAATTCTGAAGCATCATTTGCTAAATTCAATGGCTAGCTCTCAGCACTCATTTTTCTTGATGCATTTGTAGCATCTGACACAATTATGAGTCCTTTCTATGCGAAACCACCTTTACATGGCTTCCAGGACACTACGCTCTCCTACTTTCCCTCCTATCTCACTGGTTTCTCCTTCTCCAACTTTTTTGCTGGCTTCCCCTCAACATTAACATCTTAATGTTGGCATGCGAGAGGGCTCAGCCTCTGGTCCTCTTTTCTTCTATATCTGTACTCAAGTTTTTGGTGATCTCATACAGTGCTATGGCTTTAAATACCAACTATATGCTGATGACTACCAGTATCTCAAACCTAGATACTGATACTTTCTTACAAACTCGAATTCTATTGAACTTCTTCTTCTAACTCCTTGCTCTGATGCCTAAAACTCATACTCATGCCCCAAAACTGAGCTCCCAATTCCTTCCAATGGCCCCTTCCTGTACCACCTGTAGCCTTCACCATCTTAGCTGATGGCTATTTCATCCATCCAATCATTCATACCTTTGGTCTCAAACATTCGAGTCACCTCTTATTTTTTTTTTCTCACACCCTCCTTGCAATCTGTCAGAAAATGCTAGCTTCGAAGTATATGTAGAACCTTACTTCTGCCTCTTCTCTGCTAACACCCTGGTTTGAGTTTTATCATTTATCTGCCTCCAGACATCTTCCCAACAGGTCTTGCTGCTCCTGTCCTTGTCTCCGTACCATCTATTCTCATCACAACAGCCAACATAACCCTTTAAAAATATAAAGCAGATAACATGGCTCCCCTGATCAAAAACCTGCAATGGTTTCTGACTTAGAGTAAATGGTAAAATTGTTACAATGACCTGTAAGACTCGACATGATTTTGCCTCCGTTTCTCACTGACTTCTTTCTCCTTTCATTCTTTGCTTTGCTTTCTCCGGCCTCCTGTTTTTCAAATATACTGGGCATGTTTCCACTTCAAGTTCTTTGCTCTGCCTATTTTTTTTTTTTTTTTTTTTTGTCCCCCGGTCTGCTCCTCCAGATATTTGCTTGGCTAATTCACTTCCTTGAAGTTTTGCTCAAATGTCACCTTCCCAAAGAGGGCTTACTCTACCCTATTTACAACTGTCACCTTCACTACTCCAACTCCTGACACCTTGACCTCTCTCTTTTATTTTTCATGCCACCTTTTTTTTTCTTCTGACTTATTTTCCTCTGACTAAAATTATTCTTAGTTTTTATCATCTCCTTCCTCTAGAAATAAACTCCATGAGGGCAAAGATCTTTGATTCTTTTGTTCCCTGATGTATTCCTAGTGCCTAACCAGTGCTAGTTGTTCGATATATAGTTGTTGAATTAATGACTGCTTCTGATTGCATTAAGACATATATTATAGACTATTTTTCTTTTTTAAAAAAGTTTAACATTTTTTTTTGCTTCGAAGTACTAAATAATTGAAAACATAGCATAAAAATTACAATTATTTAGATGCTTATTATTGCCATATAAAGTTAAGAGCACAGAATATGGCACAGGCACTTAAAATTTGTCCTGATCAACATATATTTCCACAAACATAAAATAATTTCAGAAGGAGGGCATTTATCAGTTCCTGTTATCTGTTAAATACTATTCTCATTCATAGGACATATTTTCTTTAATATTTTAATTTTTAAATTAATATTTTCTTTAATGTCCCAAGAATATTTTCTTTAATTATTAAAGAATATACTTTCATGCTAAATTACTAAAGTATAACAGCAAATTTACAATCTGGCTTAACGTATCTGTTCATGGCCATTAAACTTACCACAACATTTTCTAAAATGAGTTCTCCATATGGTTCAGCAGTGTATTTTCCTAACAAGTTAGCTAAAAGAACATTGTCTTTTTTCCAGTTAATTGCTGGTGTGGGGATTCCATCAGCTACGCATGGAAGAATGGCTTGTGAATTCTCATTGACCGTGTAGTGTCCTTCTTTACTTCTGATCCTGGGTGGTACTATGAAGAGTTAACACAAAAAAAATTCTTTTGAGGCTAATTCTGCTAGAAATACTAAAAATGAACATCTCTGAAGGTATTGATTTGCTTCCTGCTATGAAAGTAAGCATATTTTTGGTACTAGCAATAATTCTAATGTATTTGAACTTACTGAATATATTTACATTTAGTTTCTGAGCAAATGACAGAACTGGGTGGAAGCTCTTTATATTTTATTTGGCTTCCTGACTTTTCCATCTTTGACTTACTTCTGTTTATTGTAGTGAAGTAAAACAAACAACAAAACCAAGAAATGCTTCTATGGTTGTATAACTGCTATATTTGTCTCAGAGATAATATTGTGAGGAGGAACTAATAATAGTCACCATAAAACACTACAAAACACTCACCCAATATCCAATGTCACAAAGTGCCTGTAGAAAAAAATACTTACGGCAGTATTTTACATGTTACAATGAATGTAAACCAGACCAAGACATTTAATTCAGTTTTTACACTGTCAGAGGAAATTTTCATAGTGACTTTATAACTTTGCACATTATAGTAGCAAATACTTCTTGGGACTCAATTTTTAACTAGAATTTAGGCAGCATAGAGATGAACTGAATATTTTAGTGTAATAAAAAATACTCTATTGGACTTAGAAGTAAGATAGTTACTTCTAAAGAAAAGACAAAAAGTATTAAGAATTATTGGCTCAAAAGTAGAAATACACTCCCTTCCCAAAACAATGAATTTGGAATTATTCAAACAAATCAGATAGAAGGGAACCTACCTTAATGACATTTTAAAGAGTGACAGGAGAACAGTCAGCCTTAGCAAAAATAAAATTGTCATATCAACTTTAATTAGCTACTTTCAGTTAAATTAACTGCTTTCAATTAAAATAGCAGTCAATTTTTTTATCCTTTGTGATTATATGATTATATATACAAACATTATATAAACATTACAGATAATTTGGGAAACACAAACATTGATTTTGCTCAATGATGCATCACAAATATTCATTTTTAATTAATTCATGCTCTAGTTTCATTATCCTCTATCGTGGATTCCTTGGGTTGCTATTTGTCTTTTGTTAGAAGATACAAATTTGCAGCATTAGTGTATTTACTTCAGTTCTTTCTTTTTAAAAATGAAAGAATTATGGCTATGTCTTTATATTGATTTTAGCTTTGACCACACAGTGTACATTTTGATATGTCGTGTCTTTATTTTCTAAATCATCTGAAAATAGAAAAATATTCTTTGATCTAGTTTTTGGCTGGAAGAGTGTTCTTTAAAGTTGTCTGGGTTTGGGGTTTTGGCATTAAAAGTTCATTACAAATTTCTAGCTTTATTTCATGGTGGGTAGAAATTATGGTTTACCTTTTTGAAACATTAATTTCTTTGTTGTTTAGTATATGGTAAATTTTGGTAAAGTTTTTACAGACACTTGAAAAGAAGGAGTATTATTTATTTGAAGGCAAATGGATAGTGTACATGGATTAGTTTAATTACATTAACTGAAAGCAGAGGAGTTATTTGGAAAACTCAAAAATAGTGATTTTTAATTTTGGCTAAATTATGTATTCAACCAAAATGTTTCCACTTGAAATGGTCTCTGTTACTACAAAGTTATAGAAAATTCAAATACTCTTGAAAAATAAAAACAGTTTTCACAAATTTCTGAAAAATGAAAAAGCAGAAACTCCTTATTATAATAAAAATTACTTCTGAAAATAGAGGTTGGAAGCAGTTTAATCTGCTATTGTTTCCTACCACTGATATTAATAGGGATTCTTTCCTTAGTCAAAATACACAATACAAACTAAAAATATTTCAATGCTGATTTTTCCATATTTTGTTAGTTGTCTTAATACAAAAACAGGATGTATTTCTGTTATAAAAATGTACATGTAAATATTTGTCCACTTTAATGAATCAAATAGATCTCCTAATTCTCATTAGGGTCAAACAGTACAGTGTAGGTCATACGGTGATTCATTTTGAACCAAGATGACTTGAAGCTTGAGAAGTAAAGCAGAAAAGTCACAAAACACAGACTCCGCATAAGCCAAGTCATCACAATATGAGAGGGTACCAGCAACACATTAAAAATCCTGGAAATATTAATAAAATATGTCTTTCTCTCTCACACACCTGTGTGCACACGCACACGTGTAAACACAGCTTACAGAATACAGATTTGAAGTGCACCTACACACCCCTCCACACACTTTGGATTACTGAGTTTAAGGGTTTTTGACTTCCATCATATTTGCACTTAGCAGCCTTTTCTCTTTGCCATGGTAGTGTAGCAGACTGCAATAAGTCATGTTCAACAACCTACCATGGACGGTGAGCTTGGTGCTGGTGCTGCTCGATCCCGCCACGTTGGCTGCCATGCACGTGTACTGACCAGCGTCATCAGGCTGGGCAAACGCTATTTGCAGAGAGCCAGAGCTGAGGACGCGCTGGCGGATTGATTCCACAATTGCACGCCCATCTTTATGCCATGTAATGTCAGGCGGTGGGAGCCCAGCTGCTTCACACGGTAAGGTGATGGGCTTGTCCACAGCAGTAACATACTCCTTTAGATGAGGGCTAATGACTGGAGGAACTAAAATATAAAGTTCAAACTTCATCTTAAAAGCGTGAGTGTGCAAATTACATGCTACAGTACTGCTCTAGCAAATATTGATAAGAAATAAACTCTTGACTTCACTATATCATTAGAAAGGGAGCACTACACCTTGTTTTCATGGGAATAAAAAAGTAATTTGGACACATTTCAGAAAACTAGTCCCTAACAAATGTTAAGTGATTGATAGTCAATTTTAAATAAGGAGATAAGCATATATTCATGAAGGCTTGCATATCTAGAAAATTTAAGCTGTACCAATAAAAGTATTTTCTTTAACTTACATAAATTATGTGATTTACTTTAGGTATTGAAACTTCCAAAATAAACGCCAAGTTTTGGAAAATACTCAACTGCTCAGATACTTTTACTTATGTATTTCCATTGAGCTTAGAATGATGCCTTATATACAGTGGTTATATTTAATAAAGGATTATTTGAATGAATGAATACATAAGTAGATCATGGAAAATAATCATATAGGTAAACCTCTTCCCACTTATTTGGAAACCTATAAAAGGGCTAATAATAAGGATTTCCTTTCCAAGGGTTTATAATAGGCTGATCACCACTTAGGTATTAGCCTGGATATTCTATTGAGTAGTTGTAATGCATCACTATAAAAAGGAATATAAAAGAACTATGAATAATCATATTAAGATTATAGCAACAAAATTATTTGGCTGAATTTGTGCTCACCCTTACATTTGTATCCACAAGGAGACAGTCTATTCAGAATTTTTCGTGCCTCCGGAGGAGGCCATTCTCCCTGGTTGCTTTTGGAATGTGGGATGCTTTTGGTTGTTTAATGTGCTTCTTTGTCCCTTCCTCCCATGTCAATAATTTCAATCACTTCATGAAGAAACAACTCCTCAAATCTAAAAATGTTCTCTTCTATGACCTCTGTGTTGCTGAAACTAATGAATACTTTTGGGTCCTTATCCTACTTGACTCAACTGCATTTAACAAAGCTGTTCACTCTCTTCTTGAAACACTATCCTCCCCTAGCTTTCATTAAGTTTTCCAGCGATATCCCTGCCCTCCCCATTGTATTATTTCCCAGTGTCCTCTCCTTTCTCGGACCTGTAAATAATGCATGGTTCTACGGCTTTCTCCTCAGCAGTCTGTCCACATTCTCTTTCCTTGATGATCTTATCCAGTCTTGTGGGTTTAACACTGATTATTTCCACATTTTTATCTTACACTATG